>NC_057806.1:709616702-709659200 GCF_018294505.1 Triticum aestivum
CGGTAACCTCCCGGTAATCCGGTAAAATCCCGATTTCACCCGGAACACTTCCGATATCCAAATATAGGCTTCCAATATATCAATCTTTATGTCTCGACCATTTCGAGACTCCTCGTCATGTCCGTGATCACATCCGGGACTCTGAACAAACTTTGGTACATCAAAATGCATAAACTCATAATATAACTGTCATCGAAACCTTAAGCGTGCGGACCCTACGGGTTCGAGAACAATGTAGACATGACCGAGACACGTCTCCGGTCAATAACCAATAGCGGAACCTGGATGCTCATATTGGCTCCTACATATTCTACGAAGATCTTTTATCGGTCAGACCGCATAACAACATACGTTGTTCCCTTTGTCATCGGTATGTTACTTGCCCGAGATTCGATCGTCGGTATCCAATACCTAGTTCAATCTCGTTATCGGCAAGTCTCTTTACTCGTTCCGTAATCCATCATCCCGCAACTAACTCATTAGTCGCAATGCTTGCAAGGCTTATGTGATGTGCATTACCGAGAGGGCCCAGAGATACCTCTCCGACAATCGGAGTGACAAATCCTAATCTCGAAATACGCCAACCCAACATGTACCTTTGGAGACACCTGTAGAGCTCCTTTATAATCACCCAGTTACGTTGTGATGTTTGGTAGCACACAAAGTGTTCCTCCGGCAAACGGGAGTTGCATAATCTCATAGTCATAGGAACATGTATAAGTCATGAAGAAAGCAATAGCAACATACTAAACGATCGGGTGCTAAGCTAATGGAATGGGTCATGTCAATCAGATCATTCATCTAATGATGTGATCCTGTTAATCAAATGACAACTCTTTGTCCATGGTTAGGAAACATAACCATCTTTGATTAACAAGCTAGTCTAGTAGAGGCATACTAGTAACACTCTGTTTGTCTATGTATTCACACATGTATTATGTTTCTGGTTAATACAATTCTAGCATGAATAATAAACTTTTATCATGATATATAAGGAAATAAATAATAACTTTATTATTGCCTCTAGGGCATATTTCCTTCAGTCTCCCACTTGCACTAGAGTCAATAATCTAGATTACACAGTAATGATTCTAACACCCATGGAGTCTTGGTGCTGATCATGTTTTGCTCTTGGAAGAGGCTTAGTCAACGGGTTTGCTACATTCAGATCCGTATGTATCTTGCAAATCTCTATGTCTCCCACCTGGACTAGATCCCGGATGGAATTGAAGCGTCTCTTGATGTGCTTGGTTCTCTTGTGAAATCTGGATTCCTTTGCCAGGGTAATTGCACCAGTATTGTCACAAAAGATTTTCATTGGACCCGATGCACTAGGTATGACACCTAGATCGGATATGAACTCCTTCATCCAGACTCCTTCATTCGCTGCTTCCGAAGCAGCTATGTATTCCGCTTCACACGTAGATCCCGCCACGACACTCTGTTTAGAACTGCACCAACTGACAGCTCCACCGTTTAATGTAAACACGTATCCGGTTTGCGATTTAGAATCGTCCGGATCAGTGTCAAAGCTTGCATCAACGTAACCGCTTACGATGAGCTCTTTGTCACCTCCATATACGAGAAACATATCCTTAGTCCTTTTCAGGTACTTCAGGATTTTCTTGACCGCTGTCCAGTGATCCACTCCTGGATTACTTTGGTACCTCCCTGCTATACTTATAGCAAGGCACACATCAGGTCTGGTACACAGCATTGCATACATGATAGATCCTATGGTTGAAGCATAGGGAACATCTTTCATTTTCTCTCTATCTTCTGCACTGGTCGGGCATTGAGTCTGACTCAACTTCACACCTTGTAACACAGGCAAGAACCCTTTCTTTGCTTGATCCATTTTGAACTTCTTCAAAATCTTGTCAAGGTATGTGCTTTGTGAAAGTCCAATTAAGCGTCTTGATCTATCTCTATAGATCTTTATGCCTAATATGTAAGCATCTTCACCGAGGTCTTTCATTGAAAAACTCTTCTTCAAGTATCCCTTTATGCTATCCAGAAATTCTATATCATTTCCAATCAGTAATATGTCATCCACATATAATATCAGAAATGCTACAGAGCTCCCACTCACTTTCTTGTAAATACAAGCTTCTCCAAAGGTCTGTATAAAACCAAATGCTTTGATCACACTATCAAAGCGTTTATTCCAACTCCGAGAGGCCTGCACCAATCCATAAATGGATCGCTGGAGCTTGCACACTTTGTTAGCTCCCTTTGGATCGACAAAACCTTCCGGTTGCATCATATACAACTCTTCTTCCAGAAATCCATTCAGGAATGCAGTTTTGACATCCATCTACCAAATTTCATAATCATAAAATGCGGCAATTGCTAACATGATTCCGACAGACTTAAGCATCGCTACGGGTGAGAAGGTCTCATCGTAGTCAACCCCTTGAACTTGTCGAAAACCTTTTGCGACAAGTTGAGCTTTGTAGATAGTAATATTACTGTCAGCGTCAGTCTTCTTCTTGAAGATCCATTTATTCTCAATCGCTTGAAGATCATCGGGCAAGTCAACCAAAGTCCATACTTTGTTCTCATACATGGATCCCATCTCAGATTTCATGGCTTCAAGCCATTTTTCAGAATCTGGGCTCACCATCGCTTCTTCATAGTTCGTAGGTTCATCATGATCTAGTAGCATGACTTCCAGAACAGGATTACCGTACCACTCTGGCGCGGATCTTACTCTGGTTGATCTACGAGGTTCAGTAGTATCTTGTTCTGAAGTTTCATGATCATTATCATTATCTTCTTCACTAATTGGTGTAGGTGTCGTAGAAACAGGTTTCTGTGATGTACTACTTTCCAATAAGGGAGCAGGTACAGTTACCTCATCAAGTTCTACTTTCCTCCCACTCACTTCTTTCGAGAGAAACTCCTTCTCTAGAAAGGATCCATTCTTAGCAACGAATGTCTTGCCTTCGGATCTGTGATAGAAGGTGTACCCAACAGTCTCCTTTGGGTAACCTATGAAGACACATTTCTCCGATTTGGGTTCGAGCTTATCAGGTTGAAGCTTTTTCACATAAGCATCGCAGCCCCAAATTTTAAGAAACGACAACTTTGGTTTCTTGCCAAACCATAGTTCATAAGGGGTCGTCTCAACGGATTTTGATGGTGCCCTATTTAACGTGAATGCGGCCGTTTCTAAAGCATAACCCCAAAATGATAGCGGTAAATTTGTAAGAGACATCATAGATCGCACCATATCAAGTAAAGTACGATTACGACGTTCGGACACACCATTACGCTGAGGTGTTCCGGGTGGTGTGAGTTGAAAACTATTCCGTATTGTTTCAGATGTAGACCAAACTCGTAACTCAAATATTCTCCTCCACGATCAGATCGCAGAAACTTTATTTTCTGGTTACGATGATTTTCAACTTCACTCTGAAATTCTTTGAACTTTTCAAATGTTTCAGACTTATGCTTCATTAAGTAGATATACCCATATCTGCTTAAATCATCTGTGAAGGTGAGAAAATAACGATATCTGCCACGAGCCTCAACATTCATCGGACCACATACATCTGTATGTATGATTTCCAACAAATCTATTGCTCTCTCCATTGTACCGGAGAACGGTGTTTTAGTCATCTTGCCCATGAGGCACGGTTCGCAAGTACCAAGCGATTCATAATCAAGAGGTTCCAAAAGTCCATCGGTATGGAGTTTCTTCATGCGCTTTACACCGATATGACCTAAACGGCAGTGCCACAAATAAGTTGCACTATCATTATCAACTCTGCATTTTTTGGCTTCAACATTATGAATATGTGTGTTACTACTATCGAGATTCATCAAAAATAGACCACTCTTCAAAGGTGCATGACCATAAAAGATATTACTCATATATATAGAACAACCATTATTCTCTAATTTAAATGAATAACCGTCTCGCATTAAACAAGATCCAGATATAATGTTCATGCTCAACGCTGGCACCAAATAACAATTATTTAGGTCTAATATTAATCCCGAAGGTAGATGTAGAGGTAGCGTGCCGACCGCGATCACATCGACTTTAAAACCATTTCCCACGTGCATCGTCACCTCGTCCTTTGCCAGTGTTCGCTTAATCCGTAGTCCCTGTTTCGAGTTGCAAATATTAGCAATAGAACCAGTATCAAATACCCAGGTGCTACTGCGAGCTCTAGTAAGGTACGCATCAATAACATGTATATCACATATACCTTTGTTCACCTTGCCATCCTTCTTATCCGCCAAATACTTGGGGCAGTTCCGCTTCCAGTGACCAGTCTGCTTGTAGTAGAAGCACTCAGTTTCAGGCTTAGGTCCAGACTTGGGTTTCTTCTCCTGATCAGCAACTTGCTTGCTTTTCTTCTTGAAGTTCCCCTTCTTCTTCCCTTTGCCCTTTTTCTTGAAACTAGTGGTCTTGTTGACCATCAACACTTGATGCTCCTTCTTGATTTCTACCTCGGCAGCTTTCAACATTGCGAAGAGCTCGGGAATAGTCTTATTCATCCCTTGCATATTATAGTTCATCACAAAGCTCTTGTAGCTTGGTGGCAGTGATTGGAGAATTCTGTCAATGACGCAATCATCTGGAAGATTAACTCCCATCTGAATCAAGTGATTATTATACCCAGACATTTTGAGTATATGCTCACTGACAGAACTGTTCTCCTCCATCTTGCAGCTATAGAACTTATTGGAGACTTCATATCTCTCAATCCGGGCATTTGCTTGAAATATTAACTTCAACTCCTGGAACATCTCATATGCTCCATGACGTTCAAAACGTCGTTGAAGTCCCGATTCTAAGCCGTAAAGCATGGCACACTGAACTATTGAGTAGTCATCAGCTTTGCTCTGCCAGACGTTCATAACATCTAGTGTTGCTCCAGCAGCAGGCCTGGCACCCAGCGGTGCTTCCAGGACGTAATTCTTCTGTGCAACAGTGAGGATAGTCCTCAAGTTACGGACCCAGTCCGTGTAATTGCTACCATCATCTTTCAACTTTGCTTTCTCAAGGAACGCATTAAAATTTAACGGAACAACAGCACGGGCCATTTATCTACAATTAACATAAACAAGCAAGATACTATCAGGGACTGAGTTCATGATAAATTTAAGTTCAATTAATCATATTACTCAAGAACTCCCACTTAGATAGACATCCCTCTAATCATCTAAGTGATCACGTGATCCAAATCAACTAAACCATAACCGATCATCACGTGAAATGGAGTAGTTTTCAATGGTGAACATTGCTATGTTGATCATATCTACTATATGATTCACGCTCGATCTTTCGATCTCAGTGTTCCGAGGCCATATCTGCATATGATAGGCTCGTCAAGTTTAACCTGAGTATTCTGCGTGTGCAAAACTGGCTTGCACCCGTTGTAGATGGACGTAGAGCTTATCACACCCGATCATCACGTGGTGTCTGGGCACGACGAACTTTGGCAACGGTGCATACTCAGGGAGAACACTTTTATCTTGAAATTTAGCGAGAGATCATCTTATAATGCTACCGTCAATCAAATCAAGATAAGATGCATAAACGATAAACATCACATGCAATCAATATAAGTGATATGATATGGCCATCATCATCTTGTGCTTGTGATCTCCATCCTCGAAGCACCGTCGTGATCACTATCGTCACCGGGGCGACACCTTGATCTCCATCGTAGCATCATTGTTGTCTCGCCAATCTTATGCTTCTACGACTATCGCTACCGCTTAGTGATAAAGTAAAGCATTACAGGGCGATTGCATTGCATATAATAAAGCGACAACCATATGGCTCCTGCCAGTTGCCGATAACTCGGTTACAAAACATGATCATCTCATACAATAAAATTTAGCATCATGTCTTGACCATATTACATCACAACATGCCCTGCAAAAACAAGTTAGACGTCCTCTACTTTGTTGTTGCAAGTTTTACGTGGCTGCTACGGGCTTAAGCAAGAACCAATCTTACCTACGCATCAAAACCACAACGATAGTTTATCAAGTTGGTGCTGTTTTAACCTTCGCAAGGACCGGGCGTAGCCACACTCAGTTCAACTAAAGTTGGAGAAACTGTCACCCGCAAGCCACCTATGTGCAAAGCACGTCGGGAGAACCGATCTCGCGTAAGCGTACGCGTAATGTTGGTCCGGGCCGCTTCGTCCAACAATACCGCCGAACCAAAGTATGACATGCTGGTAAGCAGTATGACTTATATCACCCACAACTCACTTGTGTTCTACTCGTGCATATAACATCAACATATAAAACCTAGGCTCTGATACCACTGTTGGGTAACGTAGTAATTTCAAAAAAATCCCTACGCACACGCAAGATCATGGTGATGCATAGCAACGAGAGGGGAGAGTATGATCTACGTACCCTTGTAGATCGACAACGGAAGCGTTAACTTGGTTGATGTAGTCGTACGTCTTCACGGCCCGACCGATCAAGCACCGAAACTATGGCATCTCCGAGTTCTAGCACACGTTCAGCTCGATGACGATCCCCGGACTCCGATCCAGCAAAGTGTCGGGGAAGAGTTCCGTCAGCACGATGGCGTGGTGACGATCTTGATGTACTACCATCGCAGGGCTTCGCCTAAGCACCGCTACAATATTATCGAGGACTATGGTGGAAGGAGGCACCGCACACGGCTAAGAATATGATCACGTGGATCAACTTGTGTCTCTAGGGGGTGCCCCTGCCTCCGTATATAAAGGCTCAAGGGGGGGAGTGCGGCCGGCCAGGAGAGGCGCGCCAGGAGGAGTCCTACTCCCTCCGGGAGTAGGACTCCCCCCCTTTCCTAGTTGGAATAGGATTCGCGGAGGGGGGGAAAGAGGAGAGAGAGGAGGAAGGGGGGCCGGCCCCCTCTCCTTGTCATATTCGGACCAAGGGGGGAGGGGCGCGCGGCCCATCTCTGGCCACCTCTCCTCTCTTCCACTAAGGCCCACTAAGGCCCATATACCTCCCGGGGGGGTTCCGGTAACCTCCCGGTAATCCGGTAAAATCCCGATTTCACCCGGAACACTTCCGATATCCAAATATAGGCTTCCAATATATCAATCTTTATGTCTCGACCATTTTGAGACTCCTCGTCATGTCCGTGATCACATCCGGGACTCCGAACAAACTTTGGTACATCAAAATGCATAAACTCATAATATAACTGTCATCGAAACCTTAAGCGTGCGGACCCTACGGGTTCGAGAACAATGTAGACATGACCGAGACACGTCTCCGGTCAATAACCAATAGCGGAACCTAGATGCTCATATTGGCTCCTATATATTCTACGAAGATCTTTTATCGGTCAGACCGCATAACAACATACGTTGTTCCCTTTGTCATCGGTATGTTACTTGCCCGAGATTCGATCGTCGGTATCCAATACCTAGTTCAATCTCGTTATCGGCAAGTCTCTTTACTCGTTCTGTAATCCATCATCCCGCAACTAACTCATTAGTCACAATGCTTGCAAGGCTTATGTGATGTGCATTACCGAGAGGGCCCAGAGATACCTCTTCGACAATCGGAGTGACAAATCCTAATCTCGAAATACGCCAACCCAACATGTACCTTTGGAGACACCTGTAGAGCTCCTTTATAATCACCCAGTTACGTTGTGACGTTTGGTAGCACACAAAGTGTTCCTCCGGCAAACGGGAGTTGCATAATCTCATAGTCATAGGAACATGTATAAGTCATGAAGAAAGCAATATCAACATACTAAACGATCGGGTGCTAAGCTAATGGAATGGGTCATGTCAATCATATCATTCATCTAATGATGTGATCCTGTTAATCAAATGACAACTCTTTGTCCATGGTTAGGAAACATAACCATCTTTGATTAACAAGCTAGTCTAGTAGAGGCATACAAGTAACACTCTGTTTGTCTATGTATTCACACATGTATTATGTTTCCGGTTAATACAATTCTAGCATGAATTATAAACTTTTATCATGATATATAAGGAAATAAATAATAACTTTATTATTGCCTCTAGGGCATATTTCCTTCACTCTCACCTTCGCCCGCGTGCAGTAACCTCTATACAACTACTCGCCGCCCGCCTACGCTTCCTCCCCGACGCCCCCGCTACGCCGTGGCCCGCTGCCCTTCTCGCACCTCGGCGACACCGACGAGACCGAGGCCGACATGGACGACATCATCGCGGCAGGTTCGGCCACGGCCGTCGCATCTCCCGGGTTCGTCACCCAGGACGAGGTGGTGGATCTCAGCGGCGGCATGGATGGCGAGCTCGGCTACGTCTACGTCGAGGACGAGCAGGAGGAGCAAGAGGAAGAGGACGACGAGGAGGAGGAGGAGGAGCCGACGCCGGGGACAGCGAAGGGGCGCAAGAAGAAGAAGCGGGCGGCCAGGACAGGCGAGCCGCACATCAAGTGGGCGTCCAAGGAGGAGGAATGCCTCGCCGAAGCATGGAAAGTCGCCTGCCTCAACCCGACGACCGGCACGAACCAGAGCATCGACACTTATTGGGACCGCATCAAGGCCGAGTTCGACGAGCGCAAACTCGTCGACCCCTACTTCAAAGGCGTCTACGTGCAGTGAGGCTCCAAGGCGATGGCGAACCATTGGGGGCGTATCCAGGGGGAGTGCAACAAATGGCATGGGGTCGTCGAGGAGGTCGTGGCTCGCCCAGAGAGCGGCGCCAGCGTCGAGGATCAGGTATGCCACGCCGGCCTCCCGCCTCTCTTCGCCGTGTACGCGCGCCAACTGTTTGCCCCTCCGCGCAGTTGCTGCACATGTTCGCCCTGTACCGGCAGAGCAATAGCGACACCGAATTCAAGTACATCCACGTCTACAAGCGCATTGACAAGTGCGAGATGTGGGCGGAAGTACGGCGTACCCTTGACAAGGCCAAGGAGACCTACAAGCCGGACGCGCCGACTCCTGACGCATCGGAAGGGCGGCCGGACGGCAACAAAGTTGCCAAGAAGGGGAAATACGTCGACGCGGCCACCGCTCGAGTGCAGGAGTCCATCGAGCACTGCCTCGCTGACGCGCAGGCCCGGGCCGTCCTTCGTGAAGAGAAGACCGACGCACGGTGGTCGGCGTTGATGTCGAGCAGCGCCGTCAAGCTCGACCTGCTCCGGACGAACATCACCGCGAAGAAGAGAAACACCGACCTGGCTTTCCTGCTGGGCGGGGCGGACATGCTCCAGAGCACCGACGAGGCGGTCAAGGCATGGTACTTAGCGGAGCGCGGCCTCATCCTGAACCAGCTTCCCTCGACAAGGCCGCCGACGCCGACGCACACGCCGACGCCGACGCCGACGCACTCGCCGACGCCGCCACCAAGCCCGCGTGACGACGCTTCCACGACGCCCTGCACCATCGAAGCCGCGCCGACACCGCCCAGCGCAGAGGCTGCTCCGACACTGCCAAGCCCACGCACGCCAACTCCGCCGACGCCTGGGGCAGAGCCCGCCGAGTGATGCGCACGCGAACTTCTGCCGCTCTATTTTTTGTACGCCGAACTATGGCTTGTGATCGCCCGACTTGTGGCGTCTTTTGTGAGCGGGAACGACCAAGTTCAAATTTTTCGCATCCTGGAGGTGGCTCCTGGGGGCATGACTGGGAGCTAGGTCACCCCCAGGGGCCGAACTAGCGTTGGTTCGCCCCCAGACCGCCCTTTTTTAGCGCCCTGGGGGGGCGAATGGCTGGAGATGCTCTTACTAACTTCATCTAACTACCCGGGTGAGATCCGTGGTCGGACACGCTCACGTACTGCCCAGTTGCACCGTGCCCTTAGTGCTACAACTACTGTAGGGTCCCAGGAGGACCCGTTAGGCGAGTGATCATACGTGCGCTCTTTTGGATCCTGCAGGGCTTCGGCCATGATGGCCGCCGCAGACAGCTCATTGATTACATGTGCGATGAGTCCATAGATGTGGTAGCGATCCAAGAAACTATGCGCACTGAGTTCTCTCTCCTAGAACTTGAGCACCTTAGCAAACATCTTTGCGCATGGCACTGGCTGCCATCTAGTGGAGTGTCGGGTCATTATAGTGGCATCCTTCTAGGCGTGAAGGATGCGACCTTTGAGGTGGGATCCATGGACCGTGGATCCCACTTCGTTAGCATGGAGGTGTGGAAGCGTGATGTGAACTTCAAGTGGGAGATCATTGTGGTGTATGGCCCTGCCGACTATAGTCGCTCGGCCGCTTTCTTGGTCGAGCTCCAAACCAAGATCTCCTCCGCGACCCTTCTCGTGGTAGTAGGGGGAGATTTCAACCTCCTCCGCTCTCTAGAGGAAAAGAGCAACTCTCGTGTGGACCTTGCGGAGATTCATCGCTTCAACGACTAGGTTGCGGACCTGGGTCTCCTTGAGCTGGACAGGGTTGGGGAACGATTTACTTGGACCAATAGACAGGTTGCCCTAACTATAAGTGTGATGGACCGTGTGTTTGTCTCCCCCGATTGGGAGCTCTGATTCCCTTTGGCCTCTCTCCAGGCTATCACACGCATCAAGTCTGATCATGTCCCCCTTCTCCTAAAATCTAGGGATGCACGACCTCGCCCGCCTCCGCGGTTCCATTTCGAGGCTTTCTGGCTCCGACAGTCAGGCTTTGTGGCTGCCGTCCAGGCTCACTGGGTCTCCGCGCTGGCCGAGTCCCATAGGCAGATGTCGATCCTGGACGAGTGGCATCACCTGTCCAAGCGCTCCAGGTAGTTCATGAAAGGTTGGGGTGCTAATATAGGGAGGGACCTTCGGGTCCAGAAGGCCTCCCTCCTCGAGGAGATCCAGGCCCTGGACCTCCGTGCAAATATTGCTGGGATTTCCGTGGAGGAATGGGCCCATAGGTATAATTTGGAAGACTCTCTCATGGAGATCTACTCCAAGGAGGAGGAATTATGGCATCAGTGTGGCTCTATGAACTGGGTGCTGTTTGGGGATGCCAACACTGCTTACTTCCAGGCCATCGCTAATGGCCGTAGGCGACGCTGATCCATTCCCCTCTTATGGGAGGGAGGGCAGTTGTTTTACGACCCCAGGAAATCCGCTTCTTAGTTGACGACTTTTATAAGTTGCTATTTCAGGGGTGCCCTCGGAGTGGTATCGCCCTTGCTGACCACATTTGGTCGCCCGAACAACAGATTTCCACGGATGAAAATGTCGCCTTGCTCGCCACTTTTGATGCAGCGGGAGTTGAGGCCTTTGTAAAAGCCATGAATCCGGCCTCAGCACCAGGCCCCGATGGATTGCTTGTCCACTTTTTTCAGGCTTTCTGGCCAATGGTTAAGGAGATCATCCTTGAACTATTCCGGGAGTTCTCTAGGGGAACACTAGACATGTCCCGGCTTAACTACGGGATCATTTCCATGATCCCCAAGGTGCCGGGTGCAGCAGATATTAGGAAGTTCCGCCCTATCACAGTCCAAAATGTGATATTTAGGATTTTGGTAAAAGGGTACGCCACTAGGGCGGCCCTCATCGCTCCTCGGATTCATCATCCGAACCAATCTGCCTTCACGAAAGGCAGATATATTCTCGACGGGATCCTTGTACTTCATGAGATGATTCATGAGGTCAAGAGCAAGCACCTACGCGCGATGTTCTTCAAGATTGACTTCCACAAAGCTTATGACACCGTTCACTGGTCCTTCCTGCGGGAAGTGTTGCTTAAACGTGGATTTGATCACCACTGGGTAGCCCGCATGATGTAGTTGGTCACGAGCGGTCGGACGGCGGTAAACATAAATGGGGAGGTTGGACCATACTTCTTGACGGGCCAAGTGGTCCGACAGGGCGACCCGATATCCCCGTTTCTATTCAACCTTGTGGTTGATGCCCTCGCCTCGATCCTTGACTTGGCAAAGCGCGCCGGCCACATTTGGGGGATTTGCCCCCACTTGGTGGCCAATGGAGGTCTGACCCACCTCCAATATGTTGACGACACAATTATGATGGTGGAAGGATCAGACGAGGATATTCAGAACCTCAAGTTCCTACTCCTTTGCTTTCAGGAAATGTCGGGCCACACAATTAACTTTGCCAAAAGTAAGGTGATGGTCCTGGGATACTCCCAGACGGAAGCTCAGCGAATTTCCAATCGCTTGAATTGTCGTTTGGGAACATTCCCAACCACCTACATGGGCATGCCACTTAGTGACACGCGTCTGCTAGAGAAGGACTTTCGTCCAATAATCGTCAAGCTCCAACCTAGGATGGAGCCCTGGCAGGGGAGATGGCTATCTAAAGTCTATTGATGTATGTCATGGGATTCTATAGTCTGCATGAATCCCTTCATCATGAGGTCACCAAACTCCTCTCCAGATTCTTCTGGGCTGGAGAAAACAATAAACAGAAGTACCACATGGTAAAATGGTCTGAGATCTGTAAGCCTAAAGATGATGGAGGTCTTGGGGTTATTTCTTCCAAGCGGATGAATATTGCCCTCCTCTCCAAATGGATGGCAAATTCAGACCGATGAGGGCGGCTTGTGGCTTGAGATTATTCATGCGAAGTACCTGCGCGGGCGGCTACTTGCATTCGCTCCTAGACTGGGTGGGTCCCAATTCTGGCAATCGGTGATCCGTCTGATGCCAGTATTGCGCATTGGGACCTCCATTAAAGTAGGTACCGGAGCCGGCACCTTGTTCTGGCTAGATCGATGGGCAGGGACTCGTCCCTTTGTGGAGCGCTTTCGTGCGCTCCTCGCGATTTGCGTTTGTCCACAGCTCTCGGTGGATGTAGCCTTAGCTGACTTGGGCGCTATTGCCTTCCACCGTACCTTTGGGGCGATGGAACTCGAACAATGGGATGAATTGCTCAAATGTATTGCCCTTCACCCCCCCCCCCTCCCTGGAGCCCGATTCGCTATCTTGGCATCTCGAGTCAAGTGGCAGATTCTCGACTAGACCCCCATATCAGGCGATTGTCCCCACTCCTGGCCCGGTGGAACTGTCGATGCTCTGGGAGATCAAACCCCCCTTGAAAATCCGCATATTCCTCTGGCAATGGGTCCGCGGTCGCCTCCCTTCGGGTACGGAGTCCGCAAACGTAATGGTCCTGGGGATGGCCTCTGCCCCATTTGTTTGGTATCGGAAGACTGCAACCACATCTTCTTCCGGTGCCGTGCGGCGCAGTTCCTATGGAGCTACTTCCGGGAGGTGGTTGGTGGCAACTGGTGCCACGACAACCTCTCGGACTTATTTGGGGAGGTTCTTAGGCTCCCCGGCTCTAGTCGCCCCCCACGTGGGTGGCTTTGGGCACCCTAGCATGGACCCTTCGGTGTAACCGTAATAAACTAGTCATAGAACGCGTGATTCCATGATGTGTGACTGATGCGATCTACAAAATGTGTGGCTTCTTACAGCTTTGGAGACTGCTTAGCAAGCGGCGAGATCGGGACGCCATCGACAACATCATAGCTGGTCTTCGTTCTTCGGCGTCAGCATTTGCTCCTCCTCCACCACCACCACCACCACCTCCTGAGCCGGATTAGCTTATGTTTTAGCTTTGTTTGGGGCTTGTCTCGCTGTGCCCCCAGCGCGACTTTATGACTTGATTGTACTCTATACTATGATGTTGGATGCTCGGTTCGTTGCTTTATAATATAGAGCGGGGGGAACCCTTTTTCGTAACTAAGATGAAAATGTAGTTAATTGTAGCATATATGATATGCATGTGGTTGTAGTGTGGGTAACTACCCAGTGGAGTAATTTGTAGATGCTGGCATTCCAGTGGAGTAGTACAGAGTAATCTTGAGAGATACTCACTGGCAATGAACCGAAATGGCCTTTAGAGTAAGCAATTTAGAATTCCATGAAACAACTAGATCTAGAGAAAAATCTTCATCGCAATCTTATATTGCTCATGTCAGCCGAAAGGTGGCATCAAATATTCCAAGCTGCACATGCACCTAGAACAATGCGACAACATGATGAGTATCTAATCTAGTAGCTTAAAGCCCTAACCTCGTTGATGGGATTACTAATGCAAAACAAATATACAAGGCATTTGTCCTCTTCTCGTGCCCTCTTCAAGTTTCTACTTTCCAGCTGGTTGGTCCGGCCGGCACAGTTGTCTTGTATTTGCACTTTTGATTTGAAGCCACTTTCCTGGGATTTGCTTGCGTATCTAATCTAAAGCTTTTAGGCTCAGCATATAGAATACAGCGCCATGATCACATGGACCTCCAAAACAATTGACAAGATGATATATATACACTATGGTATTAGTGTATGCACACTAGTGGAGTTCATAATTACTGTACTTAGTGACCCTCCAACAAAACTAAATTCATCCAGATATACTTACAAATTACAGGCACTTTCGTCACGAGCCTTTTGCTATCAATCAGGACGGCTTTGCCCAGCGTGTGCGTGTTGTTCACCAGCCAGGAATCTATCAGCTAGCCAAAATTAAAGCACACCCGCCAGAATCGATCAACATCCACGAGTTAGGTCGGCCAACCCACGCCACTATATATATGTATGCTAAGCATGACAGGACGCTGGTCAAGAAACAAGAGCAGCAGAGAAGAGAACGCAGGTAAAATAACGGAATTAGAGGTTTCAGGTATATTCACCAGAAACTCTACTACTTCTCCATGCCCAATAAGCTTGGTGTTCTTGGGTCTGCGCTTGTATATATTTAGTGATCAAAAAACCTTCTTGTGCAGGCGGTTATGGAGCAACCAAACCAATGGCTTGCGCAGACGGTAGAATATAAGCACATGCATTTGTTTCAAATATAGTTACTTTTGACATCTGAAAGTTTAGATGGTGCGAGTTAATGGTATTGCATTGGTATGTAATTTAGTATGAAGTAATTAACTCTTACTGCAATGGCTCATGTCATGTCAGCAAGAGGAGGAACTAGTTTACATATACCAGCAAGAAGGGGGTCCCGTACCTCTACCTCTACCCGGCATGGAGCAGCAGTTCGCAGAGCCACCGCCGCTGGCTGACCATCAAGAGCGGTACTACACGCCACCATTGCCGATCCCGTCGTCCAATCCATCTCGCAGCTCCAATTTCCCGAGCTTTGGGGCCTCATCGCCGTTGCCCAACCTACCGTTCGGACCGGCGCCGGTGGAGAACGAGCTAGGGCAGCTGTCTCAGCCGCCATCGTCCAACTTCCTCTCCTTCGGCAGCGCCCTCAACTTCTCCGAAGGAGCCTGCTGGCGGCACAACGGTGCCCAAGGGACGATGCAACAGCTGCAGGTGCCACAGAGGCGGGGCAGGGCGCCAGCGAACGCGCAAGAGCATGTCATTGCCGAGCGCAAGCGGCGGGAGAAGCTGCAGCAGCAGTTCGTGTCCTTGGCCACCATCATCCCCGGCATTAAGAAGGTGCGTTTATGTGAACACCAGGTACCTGCAGGCTGCAGCTTAAATAGTTAGCCATTGCCATTGTATTCAGACAGACAAGCTCTCTCTGCTGGGGAGCACCATCGACTATGTGAAGCAGCTAGAGGAGAAGGTGAAGGCCCTGGATGAGCAAGGCTCACGGAGATCGTCAGAGTCCATGGTGTTTCACAGCAAGTGCCGCATATCCGCTGCCGACAATGGTGCAGCAGGCCCCAGCGGGAGCGGCTCCGGGCACTCGAGCCCGGACATCGAGGCCAGCATCCTAGGGAACACAGCGCTCCTGAGTATCTGGTGCAGAGGGAGAAAAGGGGTGCTGGTGATGGCCCTCTCCGAGCTCGAGAACCAGGGCCTCTCAATCATAAGCACCAACATCGTACCTTTTACCAACTCCTACCTCAACATCACCATCACAGCAAAGGCAATGGCCCCTCTACCTTCCTACCTTGTGCAAATGCGTTATAACTTGTGAGAGAATATATAAACCGTGATTTGCGAGGAGAACTCTAATGCATGCATGATCAGAAGATTGACATTTTCAGCTTTGTGCAGATCGAAGAGGGGTTTTCGTCCACAGTTGAGCTGGTGAAGAACCTAAAAATGGCTCTCAGAAGTTTCAACTGAAAGTAGAATGCAAGCGATTTGTACAAATGACAAATGGTTAGGCCTTTCCCAACTTCTATCTATTATAACAAGAACAGTGGCTCCGGCCGTCTTGGGAAAACCATATTTAGTAGTATCTAAGTTGGTCACGGTATCCATTTCTACGAGTGTTGTGTGAAGTCTGTAACCATTTCAGTTTACCATTAATGTTTTCTCTCTCCAAGCAACCTGCCGAAGCACTGCTTTTTCACTAAGAAAGTATAGGTATTTACCATATATTTGAATCGAATGTATTCTGTCGAGAAGCGCTGATTTTTTACTAAGAAGAAAATGGAGAGCCGTATATGAATGTTCTAATCCACTCCCTCCGTTTCTAAATATAAGCCTTTTTAGAGATTCCAATGCGGACTACACACGGAGCAAAATAAGTGAATCTACACTCTAAAATACGTATATATACATCTGTATATGTAGTCCATATTGAAATCTCTAAAAAGGCTTATATTTACAAATGGAGGGAATAGAAGAAAAGGAAGATAAATGTTCTGAAACTTTTTTGTCTCGTGCATGTCCTGGAGTACAGGTACAGGCCTTATTCATGATTTTTCCTAAATCAACCTGAACTGCAAAAGAGAGGAACAGAAATTCATCAATGAAGTTGAAACTACTGGGAGAATCGACCATACAAACACTGTCTGATCCGAAGTGCTCTTATTTATGGATTGATGCCTACAGATTCATAGGAGAAACTTGCTTCCAAGGCTAATTTGTACCCAAGTTTGTTTATGAAGTTCGGACAATAACTAGTCCCTTAGCAGAAGCTCTGTGCAAGAAAAAAGCCATTTGCAGAAGCAGAATAGTTCAAGGAAGAGAAGGGGTCAGGACTTATATACCTCAGCTGGTTAGGGCGGTGGTGACCGGCTGCAGTCGTTGCTACCGCCTTTCCCATGGAAGAAAGGAGAGGATGGGGGACGAGGAAAGTGAAATGATTCAAGAGCCCGCACCCACCGGCCGGCAATGGAGGCGCCGCCGCCGCCGTCGCCGTGGAGGGTCTGGAGCATGATGCCATTGTCACCGAAACATCCTCATCTCCACTTCCTCAGGCCCAACTACACGGCCCATGCATGTTGACTCCCATATTCCGTCAGTTCAAAACGGTCGTGGCCCAGGTCGACCTTGGCTCAGAAATCTTTAAACCATGATGAATTTGTTCGAGTATAGTTTTTTTAAAGCGTCAGGTCTATTATAAAAAATTAACTGAAAGTATAAAACATCTCAAACATAATAAAACTTACATTGGCATTCCGAGACCCCCGAATGACCACTACTGCTGGCAGAATGTGGCGCCAATGCGCTGCTGTCGCCGCTCCCCTACGCGCCTTTGTGGCCAGAACAGTTTCCTATAGAAAGACGGATATTGCAGATTTTGAAATATAAGATATAGGTTGCTATAGAAATCAGAAAGTCATGGTAAAATGGTTAAAAAGAAGTGATCAATAAAACCATGATCTGAACTTAATAAGTGATCACATGATAAATAGTGGTACCCCGCAATTCAGTATCAGTTGTTTGAATAGTTTAAACGTTTGGATTTTTGCTTGAATAAACCTGTACTATAGTGATGGTTTGGACCCCGAATGTTTCTGTTATATACTTTGAGGGATATAAACTTCATAAGACGATGTCTTATGAGTGTTATATCAACAATTGGCATACTACATCATGCAGTGGTATTGCTGAGTCACCGCAATGATCTTGCGATTAAACATGGTGCTCACCCATTATTAGCATGCCATGAATGTGGCAAGCCAGACACCAATGCAAAAGCGGACGGTGATGTATCCAGTAGGACCGTCGATGACGGACATCTAGAAAACGGCTGGTACGGAAATCGTGACAAGGAAAGAGCAACCATAGACAGGGGCGTAGCTACGTACAGCTAGCCGGTGTCACTGGCACCGGGTCCAATCTACACTTGCTTAGGATAATCCATTGATTTAGTGTGTAGGTCATTGGTTTTTTTATGTGTTCTTCTATGTGGACATCGGGTAATTTTCAGTCTGGGTCCGCCCCTGACCATAGAGCATGTCAAGAAGGTCACAGATCATGCCATGGCTAGCCTCAAGAAGATGCCACCGAAAGCAGAGGCGACTCGGAATTGCCGATGTCGGCCTTGGTGAGGTTAAGTTGTCACAAATGATGGTGATGAGCGGCTGGGCAGCGAAGGTTGGGACAACGCTTGTGAAGGACATCCATCGGAGATGGAAAGCGAGCATGTGAGAATTGCCGATGGAGAACTACAGATAGCGTTTCAGCTGTCTACTGCATTCAGCTTGGTCCTCCGCAACACAAACACCAGGCATTAGTTAGTACTCCCTTTGTAAAGATAAGGCTCCAGGGCCGGATGGATTTCCAGCGGAATTCTATAAAAAGTGTTGGCATATTATTAAGGGGGATTTGTTACCAATGTTCCATGATCTATTCTCTGGACAGCTTCAGTTATTTCATTTAAATTTTGGAACAATAACACTGTTTCCTAAGAAAACAGAAGTTGTGAGAATTGAGTAGTTCAGGCCGATCTGCCTTCTCAATGTTAGTTTTAAAATCTTCACCAAGGTTGGGACTAATAGGCTCACACAAATTGCGCATTCTGTGGTGCAGCATTCCAAAATTGCTTTTATGCCAGACAGAACATCCTAGAAGGGGTGGTGGTCCTTCATGAAACGCTCCACGAAATTCACACGAAAAAATTAGATGGAATTGTTTTTAAGGTGGATTTCGAGAAAGCGTACGATAAAGTCAAATGGTCATTCCTTCAACAGGCTTTGCGTATGAAAGATTTTGATGAAGCCTGGCGACGTCAGGTAGAATCGTTCACGCAAAAAGGGAGTGTTGGAATTAAAGTGAATGACGACATAGGTCATTATTTCCAGACACATAAGGGTCTGAGACAAGGGGGTCCGATGTCTCCTATCCTGTTCAACATTGTAGTTGATATGTTGGCAATTTTGATAGGAATGGCTAAGGAGGCTGGTCAGGTGGGTGGCTTGGTACCTTATCTAGTTGATGGAGGTGTATCTATCCTTCAGTACGCCGATGATACGATCATCTTTATGGAGCATGACTTGGCCAAAGCGAGAAATATGAAGCTGGTGTTATGCTTATTTGAACAATTGAACGGGTTAAAGATTGACTTTCACAAAAGCGAATTGATCTGCTTTGGTAGAGCCAATGACGAACAAAAGGCATATAGGCAATTGTTCGGGTGCGAATTGGGGACTTTACCTTTTACGTACTTAGGTATACCAATCCACCATTGTAAACTGACAAACAATGAATGGAAGTGCATCGAGAACCGATTTGAAAAGATACTGAGTTGCTGGAAGGGCAAGCTCATGTCATACGGAGGCCGATTAATTCTGATTAACTCGGTTCTCACGAGTATGACTATGTTTCTTTTGGCGTTCTTAGAAGTCCCAGTTGGAGTTAGGAAAAGACTGGACTTCTATCAATCACGATTTTTCTGGCAGAGCGATGAATTAAAAAGAAAATACCGACTCGCCAAATGGGATATCATCTGTCGACCGAAAGACCAAGGGGGTCTTGGTATTGAGAATCTTGAGGTCAAGAACATATGTCTTCTCAGCAAGTGGTTGTGGAAGTTATCGATTGAGACAGATGCCACTTGGGCGCAGATCCTGCGTAGCAAGTATCTTCACTCCAAAACTTTGTCTCGGATGAAAGCAAGGCCGACTGACTCACCTTTTTGAAAAAGGCTTGTATTGAGAAACCTCTAGAAATACAAACCGAGCATCGTCTCCCACCTTCCCTATATGCACATATAGGTGATCTTTCTTCCCCAAAATAGCACGCATCTCATGCAAATAGATGGTATCTACCAGCAGCCAGTTGCCCCCCTTGTGGAGCCGTACACAAAGTTGAAATTCCTTGGGACGGACATGAATGAGATATACACCAGAAGCATCATTGGTCCGTGACAACATGATTTCTGAAGAGGCATACTCCACCCCATGTGGGAGGTGAATCATGGAGAAACTTAAGTCAGTCAAATCCAAGATAATAATGTCCTCACTTTGGGCGGCCGCCATATAGATTTTGTTGTGGACGAGCACAGGCTTTGGCCTTGGCCGCGGATGATGGAGCTGGTTTGTGACCAAGATAAGCATGCACCATGACCTTCTTTGTCTCCTTGGCAGGCTCCACCAACAAATAGAAATAGGACAGCCCATCGCCTTCTTCTCTGGGGAGGATTTCAGCGAGAATGCAGTAAATTCCGGTCTCGACACAAGGGAGTGGTGGGATGATGGGCATATCTCTATCAGGGCACAACAGGTGGTAGACTTGATACGTCCATACTCCCCCTCGTGGGCCGCAGGTTAAGATATTGCCGTTGCGGCAGTCCTCAATGTTGATGTAGTAGGCAAACCTGCAGCTCGCAAGGTGGCGGACGACGACAGCAAGCTCCGGGGGTTGAGGCTGCATTGGGATGAAGCGTGCACGCTCGAAAAAAGCGTAGAAGCCAAGGAGGCGGGGCGGGTGGATCTTGCGGAAGCGGCGGTCGGGGGCGTGGTGGAACCAGCGCCTGCAGACGAGTGCGGCGTGGACAAGCGTGGTGGGGAACGCGACACGGAGGAGGATCTCAATGAGGAGGTTGTCATCGTCGAGCACCTTGGATACCGCGGCCGCCATGGATGTCGGGGTGTGTCGCTGCAACTCGAGGTCCACGCATGGTTTCTCCTCGCTGGAAAATCGGCAAACGCAGAGCGGCGTCAGACAAATTTCTCCAGCCAACAATGTTGCTGCAATTAATACATCCAATCTGACAGAAAGGATCCATAGTCCTTTCATCGGGCAGGCAGGAACAGAAACAAACTGCGTGGAATGAAAATGAAATCTTACGGTTGGGGGATCTCATTCTCATTCTCATCAGCATCCATCATCAAACTCCGCTACAAGCAAATAGTAAAATGTAAGCTAGGGTTTCCACGAGAGAGAAGAGAAGAAAAGATTTCATCGGAAAAAAAAAACCAAGAGAAGAAAAGAAAAGAAAATAAATCGATCGATCCTAAGAGGGAAGGAAGTAGTAGCTACAAAGCCGGACCTCAAATCGGGAGGCAAAGCGGTGGCCGACGGGGACGGGCCGACGGGGAAAGGCTACCGGCTGAACGACGGCGCACGCCCTGTCCTTCCCTTAGGGCATGTACACCAGTTTAGACACTTACAGTCTGTAATGATTGTCTATGTTCTCTATAGATAGCAGTAAAAATATCATCTACAATAGTCTGCTTTTTTGCTATCTGTAGCACGTGGATCGTGGGCAGGCCGCTGCATGCGAACCTCCATCCTTCGTTGTACTTCTTGCCAGAACGTGGGCAGACTGATGCATGCAAACCGCAAACTAACGACGCCTGAGCGGACAATGAGGACGAGGCTATCGGTAAGAAACGAGATTGTTGGGATATCAACCGTCTGCAAAATTAACGACACCCTTCATCTCTCTCCTAGCTCTCTCTCCTCCACGTAATGAAAAAGCTGGGGTGGCATACGTTATAGACGGCTGATTAGATGTCATTGTACATGCCCTTATGACGGTAAGGCGACGACCACATGAAACATGTGGTAAGTAATCCAAATAATTCAATTCAAAAAGACGGTAAGGCGACGAGCTGAGCTAGGGAGTCATGATCTGGGCCAGGCCAAGTGAAAAGAGAATAAGATAGGTCCAGCCCGGTCCATTATCTCAAAATGAAAACAATGTCCAGCCTGGTCCAATTAACTGACGAGTGCTTGTTCCTACCGTCCCAGAAGGGCGCGAAGGGAGCGGGGGTGCCCGCGCGCTTCATTCGTAGCACGTTATGTGCCGTATAGGAGTTCCGGTTCGGAAGCTCCACAAGGGTCATTTGGGATGGGCTGGGAGCGTGCCACTTGGCACGCTCTCAGCCGCCGGCATGTGTCACGCTTTGGGCCCTTTTGTCGGATTTTTTTTCATTTTTTTGTATGCATTTTCAGCTTTTAGATGATATTTCTTCAGCAGGGGCGGGCGGAGGAGAAGCTCTCCAACTTGATCACCCTGCCGAAAAAGAAGGTTACAGATCAGTTCGATTTCCATGCAAGTCCCACAGTAAAGGAGAGGTAGTTGCAAGATAATACTATTACATATGGTCTTTATGCTTGGCTGGCGTGTATTTTCTGAATCGAATTAACTACCATGTATAATAATTTGAAAAAGCAAGAGCTAATTGCGAGAGAATACTGCAGTAAAGACGACACTAATCAACAATTTCATTCATTTATTAGTACCAACCAGGAACTGAACATATAATAAGTCATACTCCCTCTGTCACGATTTAGAAGGCGCGTTTAGAAATTCTCTGAGACCTAGGTGGTTATCTATTGGTTGTGGGATGGACTAAAAAATAGCATTCACACTACGCATGCATATAGAAATAGTATATCGAAGTACTAATTAGCTACTAGAAATAAATATAATACGCCCTAAACATTGTTTATTGTGGAAACGCATGCAAATTTAACTGTGCCTTTTAAACCGTGACGGAGGGAGTAGTAATATGCTCCTCCTTGCAGAGATTAAAAAGAAAACAGTCGGTCGTGGATAGATTAGAATTAATTAGAGTAGATTACCTTGGCGACAGTGCCGGGTGGTCGTTGAATCGTCGACAGCTTCCCATCAGGGCCGTTGGATGAACAGATGACGAAATCTGAGGTCCCTACTTTGTATGTTGGGCCGGCCGGTAGTGTTAGGTTCGTTACTTTCATTCGTTTCCTTAGATCCGTTTTTTTCCTTTTTTTTAGTTTTGTTTACATTTCATAAATATTGTAAAAAATTGTTCATACTATTACAAAAGACACACTGCCTAAAAAATTTTGGCGCAATGTTTTAAAAAATGTTGGTACTATTCAAGACAAATGTTTCTGACATTTAAAAAATGCTTTATAATTTAAAAAATGTGTTCGTGACAGTTTTGAAAAATGTTTATAAAATGTAAAAACAATTGTATCATTCAAAAAGGTGTCCAACGTGTATTTCAAAAAAATTATACTTGTATCAAAAAATGTGTATACAATGTAAAAAAATGTTTCGTACCATTTTTTAAAAATGTTGTTGCATTTCAGAAATATTTTTGTGACATTAAAAAAACGTTCAAGATGTATTTTAAAAATGTTTAATACCATGTCTTTTTCTATAAAAAATGCACATCATCGATTTCCAAAATGGCAGCGTGTGTCAATAAAATGTCCCACGTGTATACGAAAAATGTATAATATTTTTCCATAAAGGGTCAATTTTATTAACTCAAAAATTAAGTATCAGGTAGATGCAAACACAATGAGCATACATCTGGCCTCTGCATAAAACTGTATTGCTCGTTCTAACAGCCGGCAACGTCAACCAGCCAGCCGGCTAAATACATCATGCCACCCCCATCTTCTTGGTTCTTGGGCAATTATACCGTGATGAGTAGTGCTCGTGCTCAGTTTCGAGATGCATACCATACGTCGTGGCGGTGCCAGAAATGTTGTCTTCTGTAGTCAATTTGAAATTGTGTAATAAAATATATGAATTTATACAAATTTGTTCCAATATTTCTACACTTATATACTAGTTTCACCAAAAAGCTGGATAATCGATTGACTACCCAGCTTGTACGTGGCTTCGCCACTGTGTACATACGTGGTTTCTTTCTACACTTAGATACAACCATTTTTAGAACAAGTATTTCCGAACGGAGGGAGTAGCTTTTATTCTTTTGACTCCCGGATGCATGGCTAGACTGATCGATCTGCAGCCTAGCTAGTGATTTTTCGATCCCATGCTCTTGCTGGTGGCCTGGCAACGATGCTTTTCAATATGCAATGATCCCAGCCCAGCGGTACTTTGCTTTACATTGCAAACAAAGGTGGCACCGACAATATCTCTTCTACATACTCCCTCGTTTCTTATTACTTTGCTTATATAAGTTCCATTTGAAGTCAAACTACGCAAAGTTTGACCAAATTTATATTTAAAAAAATCAACATCTACAATACTAAAGTTATATAGTATAAAAACTAATTTCATGATGCATCTAATGATACTGATTTCATATTGTGAATGTTGATATTCTTTCCTGTAATGTTGGTACTAAAGTTATATAGCATTTGGGTCAACTTTTTAAACATATATTTGACAAGCAAAATTATACTATTGGATTGGTATTCGAAAGAAGTTTCTAACTGTACCATTTTTATTAATAAAATGTATGGTCAAAATTTAATTCAAAACTGCGGAAAACTTGTAAACCAGGATGGTCACATGCATCGAAGGCGAAACCGTCCCGCCACGCCCACTAGAAGATGAGGATGGGTAGCATGGTGGAATTGATTGATGCTCCGGGATATAATTAAGGGTCGGTCTAGGACAATGTCACATTTAAACTGATGTCCATTCTGTTTATTGTCTATTTTTTTTGTCCTTGTTTTTTTTATTTCTTGTTGCTACATTATTCATTTGTGGAAGCTTAGATGTGACATCCTTAAAAAACATCTACTCCCTCCGTTTCTAAATATTTGTTTTTTTAGGGATTTTAAATGGACTATCACATACGGATGTATATAGACATATTTTAGAGTGTAGATTCACTCATTTTGCACTGCTTGTAGTCACTTGTTGAAATCTTTACAAAGACAAATATTTAGGAACGAAGGGAGTAGATGTGAATTAGATAAACTGTATAAGTAAGACCGGTCCATGGCGTACGATCGCAATTCGTAAACCCATCCCCGAAGTATAGGATAGAACCGGCCGGGGTCCTATACTCTCTCTCGTCTTCCGATTTACGCACGGCGGAGCGGATGGTTTTTCATGGCAGCCACACCCACGTGATCCGAAAGACAAAGAAGAAGAAGAAGAAGAAGAAATGTCCTGACTTTAGTTGTCCCTACATCAGATAACAGACGATCCTACAAGGAAACTCAAGTGGCGTCAGTTAGTCATTCAGCCTCCTTCACTACAAGCAGTCGGCCTAAGTCGCTTCTTCACCGTTGAGAACTGTCACAATACATACACAGATCATGGGAGCGGACGAGAGGCCGGAAGCACTGATCAATTACTATGCCAAGAGCGCGGTGGCGGCACGGAATATTGCAAGCGTTGTTGTGGTCCACCGTGGTGCTCCTCGGCGGCTTCGTTAGCGTCCTGCACATCAAGGATTTCTGGTTTCTCTCGCTGCTCAGCTTTCTAATGGCATCCAAGTAAGTACATTTTGGATCTCTCTCTGGCAGTTACCAAATTGACCTTATTTCGAGGGGCTACTAAATTAATGTTTCTGTGTGAGATCGAGGCATACGATTATCGATCGCGCCAAGAAATTTATCACCATTTCTAGCGTTTTCTGATTTACTCCCTTTGTTCCTAAATATAAATCTTTTTAGCATAGTTTTAAATAGCCGGCTATAGCTCCGCTATAGCCCGCTATAGCCTTTTCAGCAGGGTGCCGCTAAATGATCGTCTTCATAAATAGCCCGCTTTAGCCCGCTATAGCTGATTTAGAGGCTCGCCGCTATTTTCCATAGTCCGCTATTTAAAACATTGCTTTTTAGATATTTGAAATGGAATACAACATACGAATGCATGTAGACATATTTTAGAGTATAGATTCACTCATTTTGCTTCGTATGTAGTCATCTGGTGAAATCTCTAGAAAAACTTATATTTGGGAACGGAGGGAGTACCTTGCTTACAGTGCATGCTAGACCAATTTTGACCAAGGAAGACCTTTACTTCAAAAACCATACCCTCCTGGTCATACTCCACGCATTGTGGCTAATCATCTTAATTGCTCCTAGCTACCACCGCCATCCCCTCCTGCAGTACAATCCCTGGTGCCACCAGCCACTAGATCCAAGATTAAAAATGTCGATGAAAATTTTGAAAACTTTGGAGGGTCGCTAAATTTTATACTACCTGTCAAACTTGATCTTATAGAGTAGGCTAAGTCGTACATATCAACCCACTCTATAGTCTATACTTGTAGGCTATAGCAATATGGTAATATGCATTACTCGATTTGTTCCTGACGCCGTAAAACTAAAACATAACGGCGACTTTGTTAAAAGCATGCATAGGGAATTTACCACAGATATACTCCCTCCGTTCGGAATTACTTGTCTCGGATATGGATGTATTTAAAACTAAAATACATCTAGATACATCCATTTCTGCGACAAGTAATTTCGAACGAAGGGAGTAGTTTTTAGTCATGTGCTCATGGAAATACTAAGAAACAACAACACACATATGAATGTGTAGTAACATGTTAACACTGAAGTGTCAACATAATTAAATCTCTAGAGTAGGGTACTCTGTTACTTGGCTAGCCTTTGCTTCTATGCATATGCATTCTCCTACGTCGTCACTAACATGACATAAAACAGGATATTGGAAATGGACACCAAACCTCTTGGAAATTATGCCGCAGATATACACATATTATATTTGAGTAAGAGACAAAGTCAGCTTGAGGGGGCAAACCAAAAGTCTCACTGGATGACTATACCTATTGTGTCCACAGCGGTCGCCGTGAAGATAATTTTCACAGTCTGTATGATACCCATCATTTCGTTTACGCCATATGTGGTCCTACCACTCTCAGTGGTGCGTCTCGCACTACAGGATTACGGCGATGCGGGTGGAGATGCTGCAAACAAAGCAAAACTGAATGCGGCACTCACCATCTTCTATGTTCTAGTTATCTTTCAGAGCTTAGCTGTTTTTTACTATGCATTTTCATACTACATTTGAGCCATGGATATTGCTGAGCAAACAATTAGGATTTGAGGTTTGGGGTCCCAAAATTGTTAAGAGATACCAGAGAGAAACCATTGCCATGTGTCTTAAGGATGGGGTATTGCCCAACAACTGGAACTTGATTACATTCAGTGTTGGCTTGCTAGAGTGTGCAACTCACGATAACCATCTTTGGGGAGCAAGGGTCTTAGACACTTTCACTAGGAAAGGTATACCTATAAGACAGGAGCTACTATCTTCAAGCCAAGCAATTAAAAATCTGTTCGACGTGGTTGGCCTGACAAGAACAGATAACCCTGAGACAAGAGAGCGTGCCACAAGGATTGTAGCAGATCTAGCCAGTGAGCTCCGTATAACCCAGTTTCCAGATGCGCTGAGATGCATATGCTATTTACTTGAAAGCTGCAATCATTATAGTGATCCAGAAGTTGCCCATCTATTGGGGAATTTTGAGCAAACTCTTGACAAAACTACCTGCAAGGTGTCAGTAGAAACCTTCGAGCATAGTCACCATCAAGAAGATGCCCACTTGTCTTTGCCGATCACCGAGCAAACTAACCAAAAACATCTACCATCAGATGAGTTTTCCAAGATAAAATCATGGATTCAAACAATGATGTATGAAATAAATAAGTTCATAACTCCTCAATGGGATAGATATTTTGGAGATAAGTATCACTACTCCTATGTATCGAAAGGAACCAAAGAACTGATCTCTCAAGGCCTGGTGATTCTTGAGAGGCTCACACAAGATGAAGACAACTGTACTGAGATAATCAGACACCAAAGGCTCCTCTCTAAGATCACGTTACCATTGTGCTACCAGGACCTCCTCGGCCATCGATGGGACCATACATGGGCTGAGATGCTAAGGAGGTCACTCACAGTTCTGAGCAGGCTTATCAGAGGTGGACCTAGAGAGGACAGCACAAGGCTGCGCCATGATATGTTCCGCAACACGATAGTAATCCGCAATTTGATGCGTATTTTGGAGGTTGACTGTGAAGGTGCCTTCTCGGAACTACGTGTACAAGCAATAGAAATTCTTACTGAGCTAGCCTATGTTGATTCCTTTAGAAAGCTAGCTTTTGATCAATCTACAAGCATGACAGAAATGTTTGTCAAGACACTGCGGCGCATCTTCCTTGAGGATAGGGATGGCGACACTATAGTGGCAAAATATGACGAAGACAAGGACACAAGAGCGAGGACAAAAGCAGGGGAAGCACTGGCCAGATTGCTTCGAGCCCCAAGTGCAAGAGATAACACTGATGCGCTGATTTCTGCCACAAATGTTGATATTGTTGATTTACTTCCCATGCAAGATGTTGATGTTGTTGATCTACTTCCCAAGCAAGACGTGATCAATCTGTTGACCAAGGTAACTCTCTACCGAACTTCAATCTAATTCACATTTTCCCCATGTTCCATTGCAGTTCAAGCATGGGTTGCTTTTGGCTCCTAGGCATTGAGTGATTCTAGGGCTAAAACAATAGGTGGTTTTGGCGGTATCGTGTTATGGGTTGCAAATACTTGCCGTTTTAATTTCTTGATGTAATTTTCTCTCTACGGTCCGCCTTAATTTTGGGAGTTATTATATTTATCTAAAGTGAATTGTATTTCGACTTTGGACTGATGGTGAGTAATCTGTCAATATGTTATTTCGTGATGATGGGTAATTCTTCAATATGCTATTCTTGATTTCTTGTTGACGAGTAATTCTGCAGTACTCTGTTCTTGTTCTTGTATTTGCTT
This sequence comes from Triticum aestivum, assembly GCF_018294505.1. Classification (NCBI taxonomy): domain Eukaryota; kingdom Viridiplantae; phylum Streptophyta; class Magnoliopsida; order Poales; family Poaceae; genus Triticum; species Triticum aestivum. The sequence continues at coordinate 709,645,241 of NC_057806.1, forward strand.
GTGAAGAATGCACCCTATTCTAATATATGATATGATTACAACATTGTTAATACTTATTTTCCTTTGTTTTGTAAACACTCTTCCAGGTTGTTGGTCAAATACTATCTACTAAAGCAAAAAACTCTGCACATGTGGCAGCACAGACTGGTGCAACGAATAGTAATTGTCATATACAAAGCCAGACTCAAAAAATTCCTGCTGCAAGACAGTCTTCCACTCAGGGATATGAAGAAGAGTCCGAGAGCAGAAACAAGTTAGCCACCATGCTATCTCTTACTGTGGCAATATGCAACAACAATGCAATCAGTGGAGATGATTTTACTCGTGGCACTCCTGAAGAAGCTCATGGAGATAGTAGAAACAAACATGGATACCACGACTGACGGCTGGCGAATTCTCAAGGTTTCCTGCCAGTTGGTTATAGCAATGGTTCAGCTTAAGCCTAGTTACATCAGAGAGTTCAACGAATATAGTTTGAAGGAAGCACTGTCCAAGGCTCGTGAGACCATGTTGGACATTGATAACTGCATGTTGTTTGTTTGCGATGATGATCGCGAGGTGCCTGCCAGGTCTCTTACTTCTCTTGTGGAAGAGGCAAATGAGCGCTTGGCACAAGAGCAGGGTGACATAATCTCTGGCTGATGTTGCAGGGGACACTATTCGAGCATATTATTTGTCTGTATTTGTTGCAAAAGGTGTGCTTGTGGAGTTTTGCCTTTCTGAGTTTTGTTTGATGGTACAATCTTGTTCTAAAGGAATTATTCATCGATGTCAACAACTTCATTGAGGACCTTAATTTCATTATGCCTTTTATTTGTTCAAGGTTTAAACTGTTTGTCCGTTCAGACTTCAGAGTATACTCTTTTGCCGTACTATTTCTGTAACAACAAAGCTGACTGCAAATAAAACAGTTAGTGAATTGTATTTGCGATTATAAAGGTACACGCGCGCATGTGCATGCAATAGGCATGCACAAAATCTACCTGAGTCCATGGCAGCGAAAGAATATTCAGGCAGAAAGTTACTCCCTCCATTCCAAAATAGATGACTAAACTTTGTACTAACTTTAGTACAAAGTTAGTACAAAGCTATATTGGAATGGAGGGAGTAGCTTGGAAAGAAGGAACAGCGAAGCTAGTTCTATCTTCTCTCTTTCGGCATCAACTTTAGGACTTTTATGCAGATCACCGAATTGGCTCAACAATAGGTGAAGACCTCGATATATAGATTGAATGAAAATGCCCTTTATCAGAAAAAAAAAGGGCAAAGAACTCACAAAAACACAACATGTTTCAGTTTTAGCACAACACAACCAGCACTCTGCAGAAGAAGAAACAGAGAGATTGCCCAGCAAAAAATGTCTCTGAACCAAACAAGTTTATTGCACCCATGTGACATGAAAAGTCATGTAGTATAAAGTATAAACTCTCCAATACATTTTTGCCGTGGCAAGGAACCGTTGATTCGCTTGCAGACAGCAGATGCTGAAGAAATACACCACCACAAGGCATCACATCACACCTCCACTCTCGCAGATCTGCAAACTTGAGCCTGATGCTCTGCAGAGAGGATACTAGACACAAATCACCAATGAATTGTCTTCCCTTCACGCCGAAAGGACAGGCCAATCGAGAGCTATCAGACGAGTTAAAAAGATTAGCAGCCGCACCAGTCACCTATCACAACTGCTTCAGCAAGAATTTCTAGAACACATACGCAGGCCTTCACCACCGCTTGTCGCCGAGCATCGAGATGAAAGAACCTGCAGCAGTGGAAGAGGCAGGCCTCCTTTTCTTGCACGATTTGCTTGGCTGAGCAGCGGAATGAACCTCATCTTCAGGAAAGTTTTGACCAGAGACTTCTTCTGGAGAGAAGAAACGAAATACTTGTCAGATTAACAGCAAACATTGAATAACAGTTTCTGAACTTCTGTCAAAGTGAAGTCCCATTTAAAGAGCCACTCTACACAATTATGCATCAAACATGGAAGTCGACCAGATAGCCAATTCAGTTATAGCCACTTTATATGACAAACAATTCCATATAATCATTTACTGTTTCCACATATCTTGACAAATACGTGCAGTCTGGCATGCAAAATTACCTCATTCCTTGATCATAATTATTGGATTTATCGACTTACAACTCTTACGACATGATAATTATTTATCCTTTTTCTTAATCTACGTTTTTGAATTTATATGAAACTAAGAGCCAACACTGCATAACAGTTCTGAACTTCTGCCAAAACTGAACACAACATGTAGCAAGGAAAATCAACACTTCTGGATTCATATCAGGCTAACAGCCAACACTGCATAACAGTTCTGAACTTGTGCCAGAACTGAACACAACATTTACCAAGGAAAATCGACACTTATGAATTCATATCAGACTAACAGCCAACACTGCATAATAGTTTTCAACTTCTGCCAGAACTGGTCACAACATATACCAAGGAAATCGACACTTCTGAATTCATATCAGACTAACAGCAACTTCTGAATTCTAAACTCCTGTCAAACTGAACAAAACATACATTGAAGGAAACAATCAGCAAACAAGATGAAAAGTGTAACAACCTGAGGTTTTGTCAACAAGATTTCCTCCAACGCAACTGACCACTTCTCTTCCATGCTTCGGAACCGCCCCTTGAACCGTATCAGTACCCGATTCACCATCAGAAGCACCAACCCCATCACCACGACGATTCATAGCAGAATCGCGTGGCTTGAAACGCCTTGCCCACGGATCCTCAGGCAGGCCTCTTGCGCCCACATCACGCGAGCGAGAGACGTTCCTCTCGGCCCCGGCGTTATCTGAAGCTCCCTCTTGGTGTGGCTTGAGCCCATGGCCAGCACCCACATGGGTCATGTTCCTGTCAGGAGCGGCGTGGTGGTGGTGCTGCTGCTGGCCACGGAGCTGCTGCATGAAGGATGCCTCCATGGAGCTGATGTACATGTTGTGGGTGTCGTTGGTCCATCCGGCCGACACCAGCTCTCCAACCTGATCACCCTGCTGAAGAAGAAGAAGGTAGAATCAGTTTCCATTTTACAGGTGCAAAATCAACTCATCGGACAGGTGTAAAACTGGACAGACATCCAGATGTCCAGGATGATTATTGTACTACATGATGTGCCTGCTCTGCTTTGCACTACTTTTTGAGTCGAATTAACTGCTATCTACGGCGATTTGCAAAAGAAGAACACTGCAGAAGACCATGCTAATCAGCAATTTCATTCATTTATCAGAGACTAGAACTGAATACCTTCAGGCGGATCAAAATAACAGTCGGTCGTGGAACAGATTATTACCTTGGCGGCAGCGCCGGGCGGGCGTTGAATCGTGGACACGTCCCCCATGGATCCGGGCGGTTGGACGAACAGATGGAACCCGAGCTCCTCCTCCGCCCAAGAACTCTCGCCGGACGGCGCCGGAGATCAAAGCGAGGATATTTTTTGCCGTCGATTTTCTCAGGGAGAAACGCAGATCGATGGAGAAGAGGGGAAAAGATCCGCTGGATTTGGTGGTCCGTCGTCTTCCTCCTGGAGACGATGGAGGGATAGGGATGCGGAGGCCGAGATGTATACTCTCATCGGAGGAAAAATATCTGCCAGGCCAGCAGAGAGAGAGAGAGAGGGGAAGAAGAGAAGGCGAAGAAAAGAAAAGCGCAGGCTGTGTGTGCAGGTGGCCCGGAGGCGTACTTTATTTTTTCCCCCTGGGGAAGGAGGCGTACTTTACGTTGACGTGGCCGCGCGGGGGAGCGCAAAATATCGGGCGCAGATATTTTTCCGCGCGATGGATTTTTCTCTTTTTTCTTTTTTTCCTTCTCCGCATGCAAGATGGATTTGCCGACTGGTGAAGCCAAGAGGCCGTGCTGCCGGTCTGACATGTGGGGCCCTGGGCCGGTTTTGAGGACTCCCAAGGGGAAAAAATATCTTCTTCTTTTTTTCTTAGGGTGGAGAAAATATCTTATTGTGTCTCGGTGTCGCCATGCATGCATGGTGATGATGGCCGGTGGCACCGCCCAACTTCTTTGTGATGCACTTTAATTTGTGCCTCTTGGTGAAAATAAAGTATGTACTTTGCTCTATGAAACGATTTAAAAAAAACACGGTATAAACATAGATGTTCACATACACCCTACCACTATGGGGGTGAGTCGGCACATGTTAAGTTTGACGAAGTTACCCCAGTTATCTTGTAGTCAACGAAAACATCTCCTCTCACTAAACAACTTTTTTTACGTGCTCAGTGGAGTCTAGTGACGTTTTGTTGAAACTACGCTCAGTAAATAATTTTACTATACTAAAATATTTGAGGGAACACTGTTTTATAATTCTCACCTTTTTTTTTACAATCACCTTAGTTTTGCCCATCAGTACCACTCATCATGACACGGAGAGGTGGACAGGTGGGGGCTCAGGGGCGACCCAGGGCCGGTGGTTGGGCCGTTTGGGCTCGCCAAGGGAAGATCCATGGCTTGGTGACAGCATACATCATGGGTGGCAAGCAGCTGGAACGTGCCACGGCGCAAGTTCTTTAAGAAGCACAAAGTGCTTCCGTAAAAAAAATAGATGCACTTTGTGTTGTGAAAAGCTAAGAGATACACTTTGTTTCATGAGAAGGAAGTCAAGTTGTACACTTGTTTGCATGCAAGCCCATTGGGGTCTAGCTAGCTAGCGGCGTCTAGTTGAAACTTTGCCGGGCAAACAACGTGGGCCTTTTGGTATTTTAAAAATATCTAACATACCACTACTGTCCAAACTAGTGGCATAAAAAAAATTAGTGGCAAGAGCATCAGATTCTGTCAGTAGCAAAAGCAATTACGTACTATAGTAATAAAGATCAAACGACATTGAGATAAGTCAAACATGTATGTGTCCACTGGTTCTGAGACGGCCAATGGAGATGGACGCGCGCTCACGACCCCCCCTGTCGACGTCCAGTGGTCGCCTGCTCGTTCGGTGGCGCTCGCCAAGGACGGCCACGAATGTACGTACGTAGGCATGCGTAGGGGTAGCGCCATGATCACACCTGGACCACCGCCACGACGCACCAACTAAGCTAGCTAAGCTTCCGCGTAAGCATGGGATGGATGGCCATTTGCACGCCATACATATCCACAGGTGGCTCGACCGAAATGGCTCCTACGTATCCTTGTTCCCGCGTCCATGCTTGTCTCGTACGTCCATCCTTGATTCGCAGGATTACCAAGATATTTATTTTAGAGAAAGGGTCTGTTTAGGACACATCTAGATGTGACATTGTTATCTCACATTTAACCTAATGTTCATTATGTTTGTGGTTTATTTTTTTTGTTTCTTATTGCTACGTTATTTGTGGGAGCTTGGATGTGACATCCTTAAAAAACATTTAGATGTGAATTAGACAAACTGTTAGAGAAAAGCTGCATATGCCCGACTAGAGGATGGAGAGGAGAGAATTTCACATGGCTTCTCTATTATACTTGGATCTAGAGAAATTAGAGAGAACAGATGGCTAAGGGGACGTGCCCAGGTGGACGTGGCGGCGGAGTCTTTGCGGGCTCGATCTGAGCCTAGCCGGGCCCAGGTGGCCTGGTTTTCCTCCTGTCGCGGTGTCCGGCCGGCTACCACGATGGCGTTGGAGGAACTGGCCTCTGGTGCAACGGCGGTGGAGGTTGTCCCCTCCCGCTTGGCCGTGGTGCTGCTGCCCCTGGCTTCATGCGTTCTCATTTTCTGTCCTCTAGGCCTCGCGGTGGTGGACTCAGTGAGACGGTGTGGGTGGCTTCAAGACCGTGGTGGCGCAGGCAGGCGGGTGGCGTGCTGGGTGGAAGACTTCGGAGGGATTGGGTAGTGGTGTTTTGGGAGTGGGAGAAATCCATGTTGGCTCGTCCGACTCCGACGCAGTGACGCCTGCGGGTGCCGCCACCTCTCCTTGGAGGGCGTCAGGTGACCCCTTTTAGCTTCTTCCTCCGCGTGCCGGGGGAATCCCTAGACAAGTCCGGGCAATAGCATCGTTGTCGTCGTTGCTTGGTACGCGGCGCTCCAGAGTGTTGGGTGCGTGGTGGGACGACTTCGGAGGGCGCAACGGTGGTGGGTCATTCACATGTCGTCAAGCTGCCATTGTTGGCATTTGTTTCTCTCTTCTTCTTGTTTTATCTTTGGGCTTGATGTGCTGTTCCGCCCTAGCAATGCGGTGATGGTTGCTTTGTAATACAAAGCGGGGGAAACCTTATTTCAAGAAATTAGAGAGAACTAGAGATGGCGTGCTCGTAAGGGACTTGTGTGTCTCTAGGGGCGCCACCCTTTAATATATGTGGGTGGAGGGGAGGGGAGGCAACCGACTTAAGATCCCTCCTTGGCACACCGTTCATGAGAAGAAGTCCTTTTCTAAGTCCAATTCGCACCCTAGATTGTCCAACAAGCTATGGAGGGCGCCTCCATCTTACTGGGACTTCTAAATCCATTAATTCTTCCCTAATAGGACTTTAGCATATTAGGGAGTAGGCAAAGAAAAGAAAAGCGTAGGCTGGCCGGAGGCATACATTTTTTTTCTCTTTGAGGGAGGAGGCGTACTTTTACTTCGACGTGGCCGTGCGATGTGGGGGTGGGGGCATATCGGGCGCAAATTTGAGCCTTTGATTTCTGCTTCAGGATTCGTGTTCATAGAGTAGATAGATTAGAAATTCCTAAAATATGACCGGGTCGAACGCCTAGGGCTACCTTAACCAAGACACACTAATCAAAAGTTTATTTTAGAGCTAAGCTATATTTAAGATGCCTGGAAAATGAATTTGGACCAGTGTATTTTTTAGCCTCTGGTTTCTGCTTCAAGATTCATGCTGTTTTTTTTTTCCTCTATTGTATCTGCTTTCATATTTTGGGCTGAAAATTCTGACTAACCACTCCTTTGGGTCAGTTGATTCCATATTGGGCTGAAGCCCATTTCGTGTTTCCTTATGCTGTCTGTTTATAAGCCGACGATGCTTTCCTCTTTTCCTTCTGTTTGTATGCCTTTTTAGCTTTCTTCTCTGAGCCGATTTTTATGGACATTTTTGGAATGTTGGGTGAGTTTAAAATATATACATGCAAGTACTAGATAACATGTGTATAAAAAATACTCTCTCCGATCCAAAATAAGTGTCGTGGTTTTAGTTGAAAAAACCATGACACTTATTTTGGATCGAAGGGAGTATTAGAGTGTGAAAAATGCACTAATATAAGTTTATTTCGGAGTGTGGCATTTCTGCTCCCGGGCTCAGCTGCACCCGTGCTAACAAAAAAATCAAAACAAATAATAGAAAAATTCAAAAAATCCAATTTTTTGTGGTAGATAATTTGATGCGTGAGGTTCGCTGCAAATTTCAACGCATTTGGACATTTGAGCAGCTCTCTGCAAAAAAGACAAAATCAGGGTATGTAAAATTGTTTACTGTTCACGCACTGTATTGACCCGATTTGTCTTTTTGCCGAGAGTTGAAATTTGGAGCGGACCTCACGCATCAAATTATCTACCACAAAAAAAATTGGATGTTTTTGAATTTTTCTAGTATTTGTTATGAATTTTTTTCTGACCGGGAGCAGATGAGACTCGGCACCGATTTGGATTTTCGTGTATTTCGTACATACTAAAAAAGTGCAAAGTTGTATGCAGTTTTTTTTATTTCTTCCTAAAGGATAATACCAATATCCTTTATTATTTTGATTATATTTTAGTTTGTATTTTATTTATTCTCCACTAAGGTTGATACCAATCCCCCTAATTTGTTCCTTGTAATTTTCTTTCGAAATTCCACTATCATACTTGTTTTTGCATAATACATATAAAGCACAATTTGTATGTAAATTCTATGCAAATTCTGTCATTATTTGCTTTAAATTTTTCTAAATTATCTTTCTTTTTAAAGGGTAATATCAATGCCAGTAATTTCATATTTCTGAGAAAACTTCATTATTTTGTTTTGTTTGCTTCATTTTATTTCATCTTTAAGGATAATATCAATGACACCAAATTCGTTCCTTCTTAGATTTATTTCTTCAAAATTTCACTATTATTTGCTTATTCATGCATATTATAAAAACTCATAATTCCTGTGTAATTATTTGCAATTTTTGTCATTATTTGTTTTTATTCCCTTTCTTGTTAAATAGTAACGCCAATCCCATTAATTTATTATTTCTTAGAAAATATTGCTGTTGTTGTTGATATAATAATAATAATAATAATAATAATAATAATAATAATAATTTTAAATCTCATTTTTCCTTTAAGGGAAATAGTAATGCTACTTATAAAAGGAAACGTTTCTTCCTAGAATTCCACAATTGTATGTTTATTTTGCATATTAACAAGAGTATTTTATGTCTAAATTGTGCGCAATTGTTTCGTTATTTTCACTAATTCGGTACTTCTTAGGAAACTTCTTTTCAACAAAATTCCACTGCTATAGGCTTATTCTTGCATATTATTAAAAATGTAATTTTTGTTTAAACTACGTGCAAATTTTGTCAATATTTGTTCTAGTTTTGTTGATTATTTTCTTAAAAGGGTAGTATCAATGCCACTAATTCATTCTTACTTGAATTACTTCACTTTTTGTTTTATTTCTGTTCATTTATTCAATACAATGACACCACCTCAAGTATTCGAATTTCAGGTGAGTGTCACTTTTTCTTCTTTTGGTTATCGGGTTAACAACTCACAATAAATTTATACCATGGTTATTAAAAAACTGTGATCTTTTGAAAATACCTCGAACATCAATAGTAAAATGTGAATTCCCCTAATAATTGACAAAAAAGTAGTATGTTATTTTCTTAATGAGGGTGTATTCCAATAATTTATTTCCCAATAGTATCTCGTGAGGCATGAAGTTAAAATCCTTGGTCCTATAGAAGTACACTCTTTTCTGGACAAATGTTGAAGCTAGATGTACACTCTTCACCGAAACAAGGAAGTACAGTACAATGACTAGCTTACCTTTATCTAAAAAATAGTAATTAGTGTGCGTAGAGAGCACAGCTGGTCGACTGATCTATCACATCAATGACACAGTCACATAGGCTGGGCCTGCCTTCTATCGCTAGCTGCATCGCCAATTCTTTTGGTGGCTTTTTGGGCTTATAGAATAAGCTGTCCCCTGCCTAGTTTATTCTAAAAGCCCAACTGATTCTTTGGCCTAATAGGCTTTTAAATAAAATTGGTTGGATTTCTAGAATAAGCTGGGTAGAAGGCAGTTTATTTTGGAAGCCAACAAAAAAAACTGACCATCGCCAATGTTTTGGTAAATGGGCCAAAGCTTGCGCTCTTTGCAATGCTTGTTTTACTGTCTTTACTTGTGTCCATCCCTGAGCATGTAGTAGCAATCTAGCAAATTTCTCCGTCCGGAAATATTTGTCGGAGAAATGGATGTATGTAGATGTATTTTATTTCTAGATGCATCTATTTTTATCCATTTCGCCGACGAGTATTTTCGAACGGAGGGAGTATTATATAAAAAAAAGCAAATTAGCAAATTATTAGACTAAAAAAAGGCAATCTAGCACATTGCCCTTAAAAAAATTATGGTCGCTTAGTTGACCCAAATTTTGTTTTCAGCCAATTAATCTCTAGCTGGTCCCTTATTTTTATAGTATACTCCACCGTCCCGAAAAATGGTGCGATCAAATCAAATTCAATGAATGTCTATGTTGGGCTTGCCGTTGACATCTCCATGAGCAGGCTCATCCTCTCCACTCACCACATGCATGTAATCTTCCTCAAAAAAAAAAAAAAAACCACATGCATGTAATCGAACCAAGGTACAGTTCATATTTGATAAAGTATCGTTCATCCAGGAAAGTAGACTGAAACCAGCAGAACGATAACAAAAAAACAAGAATATAATTCGATGGTACTCCACCCTTGTTTATACTATTCAGCAAAGGAAAGTAAACGGATCTCGACCAGTAGCCAGTAGCCGCCCATGCATCACGAATGGTTAATTCATGGCATCTCTCGCATGGTCAGCGTCTCCGTCTCCGTCAACGCAACGGCGGGATGCTCTGCTCGTTGCTCAAGTAGTCGGTGGGATCCACGGCCGCCTTCACCGCCGCCAGCCGCCGGTAGTTGCCCACGAAGTAGCGCTCGCCCCACACCTCGCCGCTCTCCGGCGTGCCATCGTTCTGGCCGATGTCCAGGTCCCGGAAGTTGACGTACGCCCGCCTAGGGTTCTTGCTCACGTGCTGTCCCATGAAGTCGTACAGGCCGCCGATCCAGGCCGTCGCCGCCGTGCCGTCGCCTCCCTGCTGCCAGAACGCGATGTACTGGATGACGTACAGCACGCCGTGCCGGTGCGGGTAGGGCGTCGCCGCGGCGGGGACGCTGCCCATGAACCCGCCGTGGGGCTCCAGCAAGATGAACCCGGCGCCGTCCATGGTGAACCAGGAGAAGATCTCCTCCCACGCGGCCTTGGGGATGGCGCGCTGGACGTAGTCGGACTTGATCTTCCCGGCGCTGCTCTGCCCGGCGGTCCTGCTCAGCAGCGCCTCCTCCAGCGTGCCGTTCCTGCCGAAGCTGATGAAGGGTGTGGCCGCCGACTGCAGCCAGGTCATCGGCTGGCAGTCGGCGCTCGTCATGCCCAGCTCCGGGAACTGGTCGCCCATCGTCGCCACCAGCGAGTCGCATGCCCCGAGGTACAGGGCCTGGAACATGGCCTGCTGCCCTTGCACGATCACCCTTATGGTGAGGTCGCTGGGGAGAACCGGCGCGACGTGCTGCCATCTGGCGAGGATGCCCACGGCGCCCTCGTCGACCGTCTTCGCGATGTTGAACACCGCCACCGTCGGCGGGACCTGCACCAGCTGGATCTTCCACGAGAGCACGATGCCGAAGTTCCCGCCGCCGCCGCCCCGGATGGCCCAGAAGAGGTCCTCCCCCATGTCAGCCCTGTCAAGCAGATCGCCGTCGGCGTTGACCAGCTTGGCATCGAGGACCTTGTCCGCAGAGAGGCCGTGCTTGCGCATCATCATGCCGATGGCGCCGCCGCTGAAGTGGCCGCCCACGCCGATGGTGGCGCACTCGCCGGCCGGGAACGCGATCCGGGAGTCGTTCTTGGCGATGGCGTAGTAGAGCTCCCCGATGGTGGCGCCGGAGTCGACCCAGGCCGTGGACTCGAGCCGGTTGACGCGCACGGCCCGGAGGTTGGCGCCGAGGTCGACCACCGCGAACACCTCGGAAGGCCGCACGGACCGGTACGAGAGGCCCTCGTAGTCGTGCCCGCCGCTGCGTACGCGGAGGCGCACGCCATGCCCGCGGCCGCAGAGCACGGCGGCCTGGACGTGGGAGGCGTCGGCGGGCGTGACGATGCAGAGCGGCCTCGCCGTGGCGTTGGTGAGGAACTTGGTGTTCCTGATGGTGGAGGCCAGCACATCGGTGAAGTTGGTGGAGCTCTGCGTGTACACGAGCTCGCTGGGTATCTTGGCGCTCAGCAGGCACCGGAGGAAACCATCAGCTGGAGAAGCAACGGAGCACGAGAAGAAGAAGCTCAGAGAGAAGGCGAGTGCTAAGCAGCCTCCGACTCGTAGCATGCCCATCTTGTTTTTGCTGGTTGTATCGCAGCAAGCAAGAGTAGGCGTATATATGCTGTGCTTAGACTACCTGCCGTATCAAGCACTTATATACTATGCCGTAGCAAGAAAGTCCTCCTCAATTGTTTAGGTCTTAGTGGATCAAGTCATGGTCAAAGTGATATAACATGTACTCCCTCTGTTTCATATTATAAAAGCACACTAGTGTAAGCAACGCTCTTATATTATGAAACGGAATGCGTAAGAACGAAAAAAAACTAAAACAAGAAACTTATACGGACCTCAATGTAAGATATCATGACTATTAGACGGTGGATCTGATGTGTTTCCTTTTTATTTTCTTGAGAGCACACATTTCATAATATGACTTGGCCGAGGACACCAGCGCGCTAGCTATAACAAAGACACACTATGCGATTTATGCCGCTTGATTTTACTCATGTCATCTATAATCATTGTAATTTTCTCTTTCGAATATCTGGATGGACATCGCCCGGGATGTGGTTATTTCTCTTAGAGTACTCTTTCTCTTATTACAAGTGATGCTATGATCCTTGTGAATGAATAAAGGAGGAAATAATTGTCAGGAAGAATAAGACACACTACACGACTATGCTGGGTTTATCGTTGACATCTGAATGAACATGTGGCCATGTGCACCACAGGTCCACATGCATGTCACGATCGAACAAAAGCAAAATATGACTTGGCCGAGGACTAAGCGCTAGTGGAAAGTAAATGGATCCCGAACAGTGGGTAGCATGAGAGGAATAGTAAGAGCATCTACATCCGCATATACCACAAAATTGACCTATGGTATATCCACAGAGAGCATTTCCGTCCCCTGCAACCACATATTTAAATTTCACACTCTAAATTCATATAACAGAGACGATGATCGGGATGACGGCCCCGTCACGTTTCCTTGGCGACTCGCTAGGCGACTCCGCACCATGGCGGTGGCCGGCGTGGTTCGCCGCCAATTTATGGACGGCGACGACTCTCAGGCTGCACCGCGGGGAGGTCGTGCTCGGCCCGCACCTGGCGACGGTGGATCTCGTCGACGAGTGGGGGTGCACGGTGGACACGCGGACCAGGAGAGGGCTCGTGTTGGCCCCTGGCACCACGATCGTTTTCCTTGTCATGTTGTGCACATCGAGGAGAAGGACCCGGGCGGGAGCGACGTCTCGGGAGCCGGCGAGGGAGGAATTGCGGCCGGTGGGAGAGGAATTGCAGCCGGTGGGGGATTAAATTCGGGCAATACTTATGGTGAGTTCGCCCCGTTCCCTCTCGGTCCTTCACTTCCTTCCCCAGCTCCCTCGTCCCCCTCTCTCCTGGTTGGCGACTGCGGCGGCGGTGGTGGAGATCAGCGAGGAGAAGATGAGGAGATTTGCAGGCAGGGATGCGCGCCTGCGCGCTCGCCTGCGGGAGATCGGTTCGTGGTACACCAGCAAAAAGGAGATGTATGCGGAGGCGGAGGAAACCTTCGAGAGTCTGACGGCAGTGGAGGAGAGATCTCTGTTCGGGCGGGGTTTACGCAAGCACCCGCTCCAGGTGCTGTTGTGGGCGATGGATCAGGTGGACTCGCCGGTGAGGGCTGTGGCAAGGAAGTGGGTCGTGTTCACCTCCTTCGAGACAACGAACCTCGCCCGGCCATGACGGAATCGACACTCAGATCCCGCGAGGGGGTTCTGGCCCTCCCTGCCCCAGGCTCGGCCATGGCGCCGATCGAGATTCGCCAAGATCCGGTGGTCCAGCCACTGCAGGAGGAGGCGCGGACCCCACGTCGCTATGCTCGACTCGCCCCAACTCTGACAACCCCGACTCCACGCTGCTCGGCACACCTCACCGGAAACGATGCTTGAAGCCTTCGCTAGCCCACAACCGCTTCTGGAGGTTGGCTAGCGAAGATTCAGGTACCGATTCCGATGAGGATGAAGATGCAGGTAATGACTGCAAACCCATCCCTTCATGTGTTTCTTTTGCCTGCAAATATAGAGGGAAATCTTATGATATTGATATGCAAAGCCGAATCAAGCGAGTCAATCGAAAAATGAAAAAAAAATGAATCAATATGTTCAGAGTTTGCTTCTGAAACATGAGGGTGATGCTGATAAGAAGAAATTTGATAGGATCCAAACTGAGTGTAGTAGGGACCTGATTCAGACTGATTCTCCTAGCTGGGGAAACTATGATTGTGGTAATATAAATATGGCACTTGTTAAAATGAAACCTAAAAATCCAATAATCTGGGGTTATACCAGATTCCCTGAGTTTTTAAGTGATATTGAGCCTGATGATTTTAACCCTCCCCAAAGAGTTGATGTCTCTAGTTTTGTGGAGAATGAGAGGCTGGACAGGATTGATAAGGAAGCTTTCAATCTAGATATTCCTGAAAATCATATGCT
>NC_057806.1:709659546-709691506 GCF_018294505.1 Triticum aestivum
GTGGGCTTTATGGGCACCTGGCCCAATAAGGTGGACAACATTGGGTGCCTAGGAAGGGGCGTGGAGGGGATGGACATATATAACAGAGGCATTCCACCTCTCGTTCCAGAACCAGACTTCCTCCACCCCCCCAAACCCAAAAAAATCCAAGGCAACGGCGAACAGAGAGACCGGGCTTGAGGAAGAAGAGATTGCCTGGGGAGAAGAAGAGAACATGGCTAATAGACAGGAGAATTGGCGTCCAAGGCTAGGCAGGGGAACAGGCTTCGGAGGAAGAGGTAATTATTATAGCAAGCCTAACAATTCTGAGAGAGGTTTCAATAGACAAGATGGGAGAGATCATGATAGTTTTGACTAGAGGAACAGAGATGGAAATTACAGAGGGGGATCTGGGACCAACATCAGTGGTTCTGGGGGGAGAAGGTATCTCTATGGGAAATGGTAGAGATCTTGATGGCAAGACAGGAAATTTCGGCCCAGGCAGAGTGGGGGGCAAGAATAAAGTGTTCATGGTGGGATTGAAGAGATTGGATCTGGCAGTAGTTTTGCTACAGTCAATCCTAATGTTCAACAGGTGGGTATGCAAAGGGGACAGATGTAGGTGGCAGGTGGTTTCCCTATGATGAACAAACCTAGCTTCCCTCAGCTGGTACCTGTTGGAATAGGTCTGGGACAATTTGGCTTCATGCATGCCACAGGAACAAATGCCGCAACAATACCAGTATGTGCTTTCTAACATGCCAAAACAGGAGACTCTGAAGCTACAGGGGCAACAGAAAGATGAAGGGGAAAAAGATGTGCCAAAGAAGAAAGAACCAGGGAACAACAACAAGGAATTGTTCTGTGTCAAATGCAAAGAACAGGGACATCTTAAGAGTGACTGCAAAAATAAACTTTCTTGTGTGGTGTGCCAGAGAGTATCACACAATACTGATGAATGCACAGTTCTAAAGCAAGCCAAACCTGTAGCTAAGTATGTGGAATATGGAGCTAGGGGTTTGGGATGTTTATTGGTGCAGCACACTAAAGACATTGTAGCTGCTGGGCATACAAACCCAATGGCATTGGTAAAGGTTCAATCTGGGCGGCTGAATGAAACCACAGTAGCTTATGGATTCTCCAAGATGTTTGAATGGGGATGGACCTGGAGAGCCAAATTTCAAAGTCCTACAACCTTTCTAATAAGATTTCCTACAAAGCTAAACTGGTGGAATTAAAGAATATTGGAAAATTCACTTTACTGGGGACATGAGCAATGGTTGAGGTTGACTTCTGGTGTCCAGATGATAAAGCCAAGGGGAAGTTACATTCTGTGTGGATAAAAATGTGGGGAGTGCCTGACACCCTGAGACATTACTTGGGGGTGTGTGAGATTGGCTCTGCTTTGGGGCGAGTAGTGGAGGTTGATGTAGAGCACATACATTCCAAGGAAGAGATAAAAATGAAAGTTGGGTTGAGAGACATACACAAGATTCCAGTAGGGACTGAGATAGCCACTAAAGACTTGCTTTTGTATGACATAAACTTTGAGTTTGACTCAGTTGCTGAACAGGGTTGCTACAAGTTTGAGGAGGGAAATAAAAGGAAGGTGTTGGAATATTTAGATCTAGAAAATTTGAGACACAAAGAGAGAATGACATATAGAAGAAAAGCAAACAAGCAGACACTGGGAAACAGAACATGAGCCTGGGGAGTTTGGGTCCGAAACAGTATGAACAATTGGTTTTGAAGATTGGGGAGATTTGCCAAACCAATGAAATTCCTAAAGAGAACAGAGGCAGATGTAGTTGCAGAGTCACATGGGAGAGAGGAAACCCTGATGCTTAGGTTGCAAAAAGCAGAGGAATTGGCTGCTAGACAGACTGCACAGCCGATGCTGGAAGAAAAAAAGGAGAAAGGAAATGTAGATTGTTAGGAAAACACTTGAAAAGGAGGTCAAGAGGCAACATGAGCTGCTTCAGATTAAAAAAGGAGGTCAAAAGGGTGTGAGAATGTGAAAAGGTCACAATCTGGAGATAAAAACACTGCTGAGGGAGAGGAAGTGGAAGCTTTTGATGAAGATATGGTGCTTGAGGACAAACAGGATGAGGGTGGGGATATGACAGATCAAGAACTAATGGCACAAGCTATTGGGCTGGGATATGTAGAGCCGGTGGACTATATAGCTAGCCAGGAGACGGACTCTTTTGAGACCAAGATTATGAAGGCTGGTAAAGGAGATGCTGATCCTAAAGATGAAGAGGAAGAGTTGAGAAGGTGCATTAGATTAAAAGTAAAAGAAGATCGCAATATCATAGAGCTAGCCAAGGAGAGGGCAGCAAAGAAGGACAACTATGGTGAGTTGACCTGTATTGGGAATTTTCCAAATTCTGGCAGTTTCTTTCAAAAGGTTGCTGAGGGGGTTGGAGTTAAATTGGGAAATAATCCTGATATGATTAAACACAATTTAGAATTGATAAAAAATGTGGAACAGGCTAGAATTGATCCGTGGTTGTCTGACTTTAATAAAAAATAAAAGCAGCCTAATGTGCCTGAGGGGGATGAGATTATTGACACTCGGGAACATACCCTAGAAGATCTTTTAGATCAGGGCGAAGATGGAGAGGATGGAAGGGAAGATGAGGATTGGGAAATAGTCAGAGAGCTTTTCTCATCAAAAAAGGGAAAAGGAAAAAATAAAACCACCAGAGGTTCTGGGGTTAAAACTGCCTATACTGTAAAAATTTTAGAATCTTCTGCTAAGAAAAAGAAAAAAAGAAAGAAATGAGAGGTATTTTGTGAAATATGAGAGGTTTTGAGGGAGACATTAAAAAAGATTCCTTAGAGAAATGATTATGAATATGAAAGTTGATTTTCTGGGATTACAAGAGACCATGAAACAACAGTTTTCTAGAAATGAATTACAACAAATTTGTGCTGGTAGAGACTTCCATTGGCATTTCACTCCAGCTAGGGGGAAATCTGGTGGACTTTTTATTAGGAGTCAATTATACTACTCTTGATGTGATCTCACAAGATGAAGGGGATTACCATATAAAAATGACAGTGCAGGATTTAAAAACTAGGTTTATTTGGGACCTAGTGGTGATTTATGGAGATGCCCAACCAGAGAGGAAAGCTAAATTTTTAGCTGAGCTCTCTAGAACTTTCTAGACGAGTATTAACCCCATTTTGATTGGAGGGGACTTTAATATTATTAGAAAAGCAAGTGAAAAAATAAACCTGGTACTCCTGGACATTGGAGCTTTTTATTCAATGCTATCTTGGAACAAGCTGGAGTCAGAGAGCTTGAAATGAATGGCAGAAATTTACATGGGGAAATAATTTACCTGTTCCCACATTTGAAAAGTTTGATAGGATTTTATGTAGCACAGAATGGGAGGAGGTATACCCCTTGACCCAGATTACAGCTCTAACTAGAGAAAAGTCTGATCATACCAAACTCCTCTTGGATTCTGGTGACATTCAAAAATCTGATCCCATTTTCAGATTTGAAAATGCCTGGTTCTTGAGGGAGGGGATTAATAAGATTATCCATGATGTTTGTAATGACAACAGCATCACTGGGGACAGTGTGGACAGATTACTGGGAAAATTTAGATTGCTTAGGCCCAAATTGAAAGGGTGGAACAGAAATATGAATGCTTGGTATATTAAATTGAAGAAAGACATTTTACTCAAGTTAGATAATATTGATAAACATTGTGAAATTAATGGGCTCACTACTGCTGACAGAAAAGAGCAAATGGAACTCAGAGCACAACTTGATAGGCTTTTGCAACAGGAAGAAGCTAAATGGAAACAAAAAGCTAAGGTTGATGAACTACTAGGAGACAGTAATACAAAATTCTTCCATGCCAAGGCAAATGGAAGACTTAGGAGAAACAAGATTAATAGACTTGAGCAAGATGAGGGGGAGATTGAAGGGGAAAAATTTGATGGATTATATCACAACACTACTAGGGAAAACCCTAGTAGTAGCGCGGGCTGCCGCGCTACTAATAAGGCACTACAACTATTACTTAGCAGTAGCGCATGCGACACGCGCTACTACTAAGACACATAACGGCAGCGCTTGTTCTCTCCCGCGCTGCTGCTAATCTAGCTAGTTGCAGCGTGTTTACTATCCAACGCTACTAGTATTCTTTTTTTTATTTTTTTATTTTTAGTGTATTTATACGCCGTTATACAAATTTTGGTACAATACCAATTATGAGGTTTATATCATTATCTCCATAACAGTGTGTCAAATGAAGGTGGATTAGGTTCAAGTGGAGGCAATATATGGTGCATGTCAAAAGTATACTACTAATGCAAACTTGATCTAGTTTGGACTAGTAGTACTTTCGATGTGCACCACATGTTGCCTCCACTTGAATCTAATCCGCTAGCACAAGCTATTTAATCATCATCATAGTCATTACCACCAACAGTATTTATTTAATCACCATAGTCATAGTGTAGCACATCATCATCCGATCAAACTCATTCTAGCTAGCTAATCACCACCAACACTAGATGCGGTAGCTATCTAATCACCACCAACATTAGCTAATAATAATTATCATAGTCATTACCATCAACACTAGCTATTTAATCATCATAGTAATAGTGTAGCACATCATCATCTTCAAACTCATTTGTAGCTAGCTAATCGCTCCTGCTGCTCTCTCTTAGGTAAAATAACATAAAACATGTGTAGCTCTCCTCCTTCATCAAGTTGGAGCATGCATATGAACCTGTCTCCTAATCGTGCGCTGCGCTTCTGATTGCTGCCCCTAGTACTTCTGTGCACTCCTCCATCACAAATTTGGTCCAGTCTTTCACTATTAAGCATTGCTCGCTATTAGAAATCCTGAATGCACTAAAGTGCATTGTAGGATATCTTGGTCGTAAGCTAACAATACTCATGGTACCTTTAGTCTCGATCCCATGAGGCACAACATTCATCGGGAGTCCCTGTTGAAGAACATCGTATAGTAACATACTTAGCAATGAAGTTTAGCTTTAAAAAATGTATGCAAAAGATGCACTGAGGACAAATAGTAAAAATATTACCATCTTTCCTAAATAGATGTGACCGTAGTTCATTACGAACACTATTGGTCGCACGTTTTTAGTACTAACATTTCTAAGTGCAGGAAGAAAATGTGTCTTGATAGAGTACGACTGAAACCTATCTTATCCAAGACAAAAACTCTTGCATAGCAGGGGATACACTAGTAGAATAGCAAAAAATTAAATTATAAGTTGAAGCAAATGAAGTAGATGTCATGCTTAATTACGAAAAAAGACTTGTCGTTGTGACTTACTATATCCACTTCGAAGTTCACGTCCAGTTTGATGCTGAAGCGCCTATCATCATCTAGGAAGATTCCATCGCACAGGCCGCGCTCGTCTTTGCAGTATTTGCAAATACCGAAATCCTTTTCGTTGTCAGACATTTCCTATATTCATAGTTGAAACATTAATTGAAAATTGATCGAAGACAACTACCAGGATACTCAAGATATCTTATAGGACTCATATTGACATGAGCATTCAATAAGCAAAACCAAATCATAAAATAAATAAGTATTCAAATTAGCATGCATTCAATAAGCAAAAGTAAATCATCTCATGCATCCGTACATCGTCGAATATTATCACTAATACACCCCAAATAGTATCATACATATAACATCACTAATACAACTAAAACCCTAGCACACGACGGGTATCAGCGCGGGCGGTGGACACGCAACGAGAAGGAACAATCACAAGATCATGATACGTCTCCAACGTATCTATAATTTTTGATTGCTCCATGCTATATTATCTACTGTTTTAGACATTATTGGGCTTTATTATCCACTTTTATATTATTTTTGGGACTAACCTATTAACCGGAGGCCCAGCCCAGAATTGCTGTTTTTGCCTGTTTTAGGGTTTCGAAGAAAAGGAATATCAAACGGAGTCCAAACGGAATGAAACCTTCAGAAACGTGATTTTCTCATCAGATAAGATCCAGGAGACATGGACCCTCCGTCAAGAAAGCCACGAGGCGGTCACGAGGGTGGAGGCCCCCCTAGGGCGCGCCCCGCCTCGTGGGCCCCTCGAAGCTCCACCAACGTACTTCTTCCTCCTATATATACCTACGTACCCCCGAACGATCGGGGACGGAGCCAAAAACCTAATTCCACCACCGCAACTTTCTGTATCCACGAGATCCCATCTTGGGGCCTGTTCCGGAGCTCCGCCGGAGGGGGCATCGATCACGGAGGGCTTCTACATCATCATCCAAGCCTCTCCGATGAAGTGTGAGTAGTTTAATTCAGAACTACGGGTCCATAGTTAGTATCTAGATGGCTTTTTCTCTCTTTTTGGATCTCAATACAATGTTCTCCCCCTCTCTCGTGGAGATCTATTCGTTGTAATCTTGTTTTTGTGGTGTGTTTGTTGAGATCAATGAATTGTGGGTTTATGATTAAGTCTATCTATGAATAATATTTGAATCTTCTCTGAATTATTTTATGTATGATTGGTTATCTTTGCAAGTCTCTTCCAATTATCAGTTTGGTTTGGCCTGCTAGATTGGTTTTTCTTGCCATGGGAGAAGGGCTTAGCTTTGGGTTCGATCTTGCGGTGTCCTTTCCCAGTGACAGAAGGGGCAGCAAGGCACGTATTGTATCATTGCCATCGAGGATAACAAGATGGGGTTTTATCATATTGCATGAAACTGTCCCTCTACATCATGTCATATTGCTTAAGGCGTTACTCTGTTTTTAACTTAATACTCTAGATGCATGTTGGATAGCGGTCGATGAGTGGAGTAATAGTAATAGATGCAGAATCGTTTTGGTCTACTTGTCTCGGACTTGATGCCTATATACATGATCATACCTAGATATTCTCATAACTATGCTCAATTCTGTCAATTGCTCAACAGTAATTTGTTCACCCACCGTAGAATACTTATGCTCTTGAGAGAAGCCACTAGTGAAACCTATGGCCCCCGGGTCTCTTTCTCATCATATCAATCTCCATCACTTTATTATTGCTTTGCTTTTACTTTTTAATTTGCATCTCTATACCAAAAATACCAAAAATATTATTTATCATCTCTATCAGATCTCACTTTCGTAAGTGACCGTGAAGGGATTGACAACCCCTAAGCATGTTGGTTGCGTTGAGCTATTGTTTTTGTGTAGGTAGGGACTTGTGCGTGGCCTCCTACTGGATTGATACCTTGGTTCTCAAAAACTAAGGGAAATACTTACGCTACTTTGCTGCATCATCCTCTCCTCTTCGGGGAAATCCAACGCAGTGCTCAAGAGGTAGCAAGAAGAATTTCTGGCGCCGTTGCAGGGGAGTCTGCGCAAAAGTCAACATACCAAGTATCCATCACAATCCCTATCTCCCGCACTACATTATTTGCCATTTGCCTCTCGTTTTCCTCTCCCCCACTTCACCCTTGCCGTTTTATTCGCCCTCTCTTTCTATCCTCCCTCTCTATTTGCCTCTTTTTCCTGTTTGCTTTTTGTTCGCTTGTGTGTTAGTTTGCTTGCTTGTCGTTATGGCTAGTCTCTTATCTTCTCCGTTGTCTCCCGAGAATGAAGTTCTAAATTTTAAACAAAGGGAGGGAGAAAATCTAAAAGATGCTTTGTATAGAATTTGCAATGCTCAAAATAGATCTACTAGGAAGCAATCTACTTCAGTTCTTCTCCGCCATTTTTATGTAGGTGCTAGTCCTTGGTATAGATATATCCTTGATACCATTACCGGAGGGAATTTCTTGGGTAGCCATACTTTTTATTCTTATAATTCTATGTTAGATTTATTTGGCTCACCACCTCTTTTGGTTAATGGAACTATGTTAACTTTGGAGCATGTTATGCAAAGACTTGAAATTACTGAAAATAAAGTTGCTACCATTGAATTAATTGAAAACCTAGATAAAAAGATACACAATCAAATTACCCAATATGGATCTAAGGTAGGAATGACTGTGAAAAATATTAAGGAAAAAGAACCCATAGTTAATGAGAAAATAAATCTAGATTCCACTAGAATTGATAAACTTGAGGGTATCATTACGAACTTGGGAACCGCTTTTTCTTCCGTAAAGAATACTCCAAGTCCTCCTACTAAAATTGCGAAGCTTATGTATGTTCCTAAAAATAAAGGTGAATCATCTAGTAAGGAAACTGCGGATCTTAAATCTATAAGTATTCATCCCAATCTTTTTGCTATCATTAAGTAACCAATTGTTACAAATGAATTTTTTGATCTTGTGCCTAAGATTTTGATAATCACTAGAAAGAAAGAAATTACTAAGGGAGATAGATGCCTCATTGAAGAATTGCCTGCCAAAGATGGCAATACCTAGATCTATTCTTGCTTGTTATGCCTAGCTAGGGGCGTTAAACGATAGCGCTTGTTGGGAGGCAACCCAATTTTATTTTTATTCCTTGATTTTTTCTCCTGATTAGTAATAAATAAATTATTTATCCTCTGTTTTGGTTGTGTTTTTTTGTTTAATTAGTGTTTGTGCCAAGTAGAACCGTTGGGAAGACTTGGGGAAAGTCTTGTTGAACTTGCTGTAAAAAACAGAAACTTTAGTGCTCATGAGAAATGCTGTCATTTTTATTTGGAGAGTGATATTTAGTTAATTAGTTTTGCAGATGATTAATAGATAAATTCCTCACGGCCAGAAATTTATTTTAGAATTTTTGGGGTTCCAGATCTTGCGCTAGCTACAGATTAGTACAGACTGTTCTGTTTTTGACAGATTCTGTTTTTCGTGTGTTGTTTGCTTATTTTGATGAATCTATGGCTAGTAAAATAGTTTATAATCCATAGAGAAGTTGGAATACAGTAGGTTTAACACCAATATAAATAAATAATGAGTTCATTACAGTACCTTGAAGTGGTCTTTTGTTTTCTTTCGCTAACGGAGCTCACGAGTTTTCTACTTTAAGTTTTGTGTTGTGAAGTTTTCAAGTTTTGGGTAAAGATTTGATGGACTATGGAACAAGGAGTGGCAAGAGCCTAAGCTTGGGGATTCCCATGGCACCCCCAAGATAATCTAAGGACACCCAAAATCCAAAGCTTGGGGATGCCCCGGAAGGCATCCCCTCTTTCGTCTATTTCTATCGATAACTTTACTTGGAGCTATATTTTTATTCACCACATGATATGTGTTTTGCTTGGAGCGTCTTTTATGATTTGAGTTTTTGCTTGTTAGTTTACCACAATCATCCTTGCTGTACACACCTTTTGAGAGAGCCATACATGATTTGGAATTTGATAGAATACTATATGTGCTACACTTATATCTTTTGAGCTTTATAATTTTGCTCTAGTGCTTCACTTATATCTTTTAGAGTACGGTGGTGGATTTGTTTTATAGAATCTATTGATCTCTCATGCTTCACTTAGATTATTTTGAGAGTCTTAATAGCATGGTAATTTGCTTAAAATCCTAATATGCTTGGTATGCAAGGTTAATAATAAAACTTTCATATGAGTGTATTGACTACTAAGAAAAGTTTGATGCTTGATGATTGTTTTGAGATATGGAGGTAATAATATCAAAGTCATGCTAGTTGAGTAGTTGTGAAATTGAGAAATACTTGTGTCGAGGTTTGCATGTCCCGTAGCATGCACGTATGGTAAACATTATGCAACCAATTTGAAACATGAGGTGTTATTTGATTGTCTTCCCTATGAGTGGCGGTCGGGGACGAGCGATGGTCCTTTCCTACCAATCTATACCCCTAGGAGCATGCACGCAGTGCCGAGGTTTTTGATGACTTGTAGATTTTTGCAATAAGTATGTGAGTTCTTTATGATTAATGTTGAGTCCATGGACACTCTCACCTTTCCATCCTTGCTAGCCTCTTCGGTACCGCGCATTGCCCTTTCTCACATTGAGAGTTGGCGCAAACTTTGCCAGTGCATCCAAACCCCGTGATATGATACGCTCTTTCACACATAAACCTCCTTATATCTTCCTCAAAACAGCCACCATGCCTACCTATTATGTCATTTTCATAGCCATTCCGAGATATATTGCCATGCAACTTTCCATCATTCTGTCCATCATGACACATTCATCATTGCCATATTGCTTAGCATGACCATGTAGTTGACATAGTATTTGCGGCAAAGACACCGTTCATAATTCTTTCATACATGTCACTCTTGGTTCAATGCATATCCCGGTACACCGCCGGAGGCATTCATATAGAGTCATCTTTGTTCTAGTATCGAGTTGTAATCATTGAGTTGTAAATAAATAGAAGTGTGATGATCATCATTATTAGAGCATTGTCCCAAGTGAGGAATAAAAAAAAGAGAAAGGTCATAAAAAGGAGAAGGCCCCCCAAAAAAGAAAGGCCATAAAAAAAGAAAAGGCCCAAAAAATGAGAGAAAAAGAGAGAAGGGACAATGTTACTATCCTTTTACCACACTTGTGCTTCAAAGTAGCACCATGATCTTCATAGTAGAGAGTCTATCATGTTATCACTTTCATATACTAGTGGGAATTTTTCATTATAGAACTTGGCTTGTATATTCCAACAATGGGCCTCCTCAAGTGCCCTAGGTCTTCATGAGCAAGCAAGTTGGATGCACACCCACTAGTTTCTTTTGTTGAGCTTTCATACATTTATAGCTCTAGTGCATCCGTTGCATGGCAATCCCTACTCCTTGCATTAACATCAATCGGTGGTCATCTCCATAGCCCATTGATTAGCCTCGTTGATGTGAGACTTTCTCCTTTTTTGTCTTCTCCACATAACCCTCCTCATTATATTCTATTCCACCCATAGTGCTATGTCCATGGATCGCGCTCATATATTGCGTGAAAGTTTATAGGTTTGAGATTACTAAAGTATGAAACAATTGCTTGGCTTGTCATCGGGGTTGTGCATGATGAGAGCATTCTTGTGTGACGAAAATGAAACATGGCTAAACTATATGATTTTGTAGGGATGAACTTTCTTTGGCCATGTTATTTTGAGAAGACATAATTACATAGTTAGTATGCTTGAAGTACTATCATTTTTATGTCAATATGAACTTTTGTCTTGAATCTTTCGGATCTGAATATTCATACCACAATTAAGAAGAATTACATTAAAAGTATGCCAAGTAGCACTCCGCGTCAAAAATTCTCTTTTTATCATTTACCTACTCGAGGACGAGCAGGAATTAAGCTTGGGGATGCTTGATACGTCTCCAACGTATCTATAATTTTTGATTGCTCCATGCTATATTATCTACTGTTTTAGACATTATTGGACTTTATTATCCACTTTTATATTATTTTGGGACTAACCTATTAACCGGAGGCCCAACCTAGAATTGCTGTTTTTTGCCTGTTTTAGGGTTTCGAAGAAAAGGAATATCAAACGGAGTCCAAACGGAGCGAAACCTTCGGAAACGTGTTTTTCTCATTAGATAAGATCCAGGAGACTTGGACCCTCCATCAAGAAAGCCATGAGGCGGTCACAAGGGTGGAGGGCGCCCCCCTAGGGCGCGCCCCTGCCTCATGGGCCCCTTGAAGCTCCATCGACGTACTTCTTCCTCCTATATATACCTACGTACCCCCAAACGATCGGGGATGGAGCCAAAAACCTAATTCCACCGCCGCAACTTTCTGTATCCATGAGATCCCATCTTGGGGCCTGTTCCGGAGCTCCGCCGGAGGGGGCATCGATCGCGGAGGGCTTCTACATCATTATCCAAGCCTCTCCGATGAAGTGTGAGTAGTTTACTTCAGACCTACGGGTCCATAGTTAGTAGCTAGATGGATTCTTCTCTCTTTTTGGATCTCAATACAATGTTCTCCCCCTCTCTCGTGGAGATCTATTCGATGCAATCTTCATTTTGCGGTGTGTTTGTTGAGAGCGATGAATTGTGGGTTTATGATTAAGTCTATCTATGAATAATATTTGAATCTTCTCTGAATTCTTTTATGTATGATTGGTTATCTTTGCAAGTCTCTTCAAATTATTAGTTTGGTTTGGCCTACTAGATTGGTTTTTCTTGCGATGGGAGAAGTGCTTAGCTTTGGGTTCGATCTTGCGGTGTCCTTTCCCAGTGACAGAAGGGGCAGCAAGGCACGTATTGTATCATTGCCATCGAGGATAACAAGATGGGGTTTTTATCATATTGCATGAAACTATCCCTCTACATCATGTCATCTTGCTTAAGGCGTTACTCTGTTTTTATCTTAATACTCTAGATGCATGCTGGATAGTGGTTGATTAGTGGAGTAATAGTAGTAGATGCAGAATCGTTTCGGTCTACTTGTCTCGGACCTGATGTCTATATACATGATCATACCTAGATATTCTCATAACTATGATCAATTCTGTCAATTGCTCAACAGTAATTTGTTCACCCACCGTAGAATACTTATGCTCTTGAGAGAAGCCACTAGCGAAACCTATGGCCCCCGGGTCTCTTTCTCATCATATCAATCTCCATCACTTTATTATTGCTTTGCTTTTACTTTTTACTTTGCATCTCTATACCAAAAATACCAAAAATATTATTTATCATCTCTATCAGATCTCACTTTCGTAAGTGACCGTGAAGGGATTGACAACCCCTAAGCGCGTTGGTTGCGTTGAGCTATTGTTTTTGTGTAGGTACGAGGGACTTGTGTGTGTGGCCTCCTACTGGATTGATACCTTGGTTCTCAAAAACTGAGGGAAATCCAACACAGTGCTCAAGAGGTAGCAGATCATAGCTCAAGTGAGATCCTTGGAGAACCTGCCAGGTATTGGAGAACATGTGCTCCAACGCAAACAAGTAGCGGCGGACGTGCGCGTCCTCCTCACTGACACGGTGACGCACCACCTCCGCGGGGTCCTCAAGCCTCTGGACCGTCACTGGCCCACGCGACCGCCACCAAAAAAGGTTCGGGTGAATGACAGGATGGCTCCTCACCAACCTGCACCCCCCGGTAGGTAGCACCTCCCAGTACCACCCCGGCGGAGCCCAGTCCTGGACATGGCTCATCTGGTGACGCAGGTGTCCTCCGCCGACTCGACGACGAGGATGCGGGATAGGCATCGTCAACGTCGATGCAGGAAAAATTGCTTTAACTAAAAAAATAACAACAAATGTGACATGTTCAACTACTTTATTAATTCAACTAGTTCTTACGATTAAATCTAGTCAATTAATTCTATACCTAATAAAATGAATAATGACATAAAAAAGGCCTATGCTTTGCAGGAATGTTGACTCCTTCCCAGTGCGGCAAATCCTGGGCACTCGATATGTCCTAGTTTGTAGCACAAGTCATGCCGAAATTCATGGAAAATTTCGGCATGACTTTTACTAAAAAGTGGACAAATCGAGAAGCTGAAATTTGCCGGAACGGAAATGAATCAATATTCCGGCAAAACATAGGCCACTCGACTTCATTCCCTAGAAACAACAAAGCCACTTGGGCACAATCGAACCACTTCAATAATGGAATATGAAATGAACATCAATGACATATATCATATAACAACAATCTTGTTTTTTGTTTACATACCAACAATTAGTTTAACCAAGTTTTTTAAAGAAAAACAATTCTGTTTTTTGTTTTTGAATGAAATTACTGTTTAGGCATTTTCATAAAAATTTGCCCTATTTAATTTCCTAAAAAAATTGCTAATCATTTTTCCTAAATGCTAAAAAATGCCTACTGCCCTAAACAAATCTAGGGTTCATATGAACATCAACACAACATCAACACATATATGAATTTCCCTAGCAGAGAGAGAGAGAGGAGGGTAGGGGAGAGGAGAGGCAGAGCCTTACGGTGACTGCGGCGACGGAGGGGCAGGCGGCGGCGAGGACGGGGTCGGGGCTCGGGCGCGCGGTGGAGGGCGGCATCGATGTCGGGGGCGGGGGCGGCATCGAGGTCGGGGCGACGTCGAGGTCGGGGTCGGGGGCGGCGCCGGTGGTGAGGTTGAGGGCTGCGGCGGGCGGCAGCGGTGAGGTCGAGAGCGGCAGGGCGACGGCGGCGATGGAGCAGTTGGGGGAGAGGGGGAAGTGGAGGGGAAGGACTTAGCGAAATTTTGAGCCCGTGCGGCCGAGGGTTAAGTCAAACTAGCAGCAACGCGTTTTGCCGGAACGCGCTATAGCTAAGTTAGCTATAGCATGTCAAGCGAAACACGCTACAACTATTCCTTTCTGTTTTATAATATCAGTAGCGCTTTGCCCTGAAAAAATGCTACTGCTAAGTCTAAGCATGTAAAAACTTCAAGAATATACATTGGTCATCATTGATCTTTTTGTGTAGAATCTAAATAGTCAACATGAATCCTCACAGTACCTGTATAGGCACAGGTGAAGATTCATATTGCAGCCACAAAGCCTACACATATAGTTCAATGAAGACCAAGTGCTCGAGATAGTTTGAGAAATAACATATTTAAGGTGGTAAACACCTTGTTCGCTTAGCAGTATGGGACTAAACTTAATTAGGTGCAATACTTAGCAGTAGCGTGTTTTGAAGAAAAACGTTGCTACTAAGTACTTTAGCAGTAGCGCGTCCTCGGAAGGGCTCTACTACTATATCTAGCCTGGGGGCAACGTCGTGGCAATTATAGTAGTAGCGCTTGTTTCACCTAGACCGCTACTGCTACTGTGCTATTAGTAGCGCGGTTTTCTGAAGCTCGCTACTGCTAATTAGCAGTAGTGTCTGTTTTTGGACCGCGCTGCTGCTAAGATTCTATGTATAAGGTTTTCCCTAGTAGTGCAAGTTTCTATAAAAATCTGTTTGGCCACCCTGATGACTCTACAATTTCTTTAAATATTGAAAATCCACAAATGATTCAGGATCAGTACAGAGACATGCTGATATGATTTTTCCTTAGAGGAAATTAAGAATGTGGTCTTTAAAATGGCTCACAACAAATCACATGGTCCTGATGGATTGACAACTGAATTTTATTAGCATTATTGGGATTTGGTTAAACATGACCTCAAGGCATTACTAGATGATTTTGCTAGTAGAAAAATTGATATTAGTAGGTTGAATTATGGGATTATTACTTTGGTTCCAAAAAGTAAGGATGCTAATAAAATACAAAATTTTAGACCTATTTTCTTGCCGAATGTTTGTTTCAAAATCATCACAAAAGTCCTGATGAACAGGCTAAATTTGGTGGCAGCTAATGTCATTTCTTCTGTGTAGACTGCTTTCATTAAAGGTAGATATATTATGGAGGGTGTTTTGATCTTACATGAAGCCTTAAATAGTATAAAAAAGAAAAACAAGGTGCTTTGCTTTTGAAGATAGATTTTGAAAAAGCATATGATAAGATCAAATGGTCCTTTCTTTTCCAAATGCTCAAAATTAAAGGCTTTCCAGATAAATGGATATATTGGGTAATGGAAACCATTAGATGTGGAAAGGTATGTGTGAAGGTCAATGAAAATCTAGGGAAATATTTCCCTACTCATAAAGGGTTGAGACAAGGAGACTCTTTGTTAACCCTTAATTTTGACCTGGCAACTGATGCCTTGGCCATCATGCTGGATAATGCCAGGAAAAATGGGTTAGTTAAAGGTGTTTTTGAGGAATATGTTGTTGATGGGATTAACATGCTACAGTATGCAGATGATACCATTTGCCTTTTACAAGATGACATGGATAGTGCTCAAAACCTCAAGTATATATTATGCCTTTTTGAGCAAATGTCTGGTTTGAAAATTAATTTTCATAAAAGCGAACTTTTTCTTTTTAGGGAGGCTGAGGAAAAAAAGGATGAATATGCTAAGATATTCACTTGTCCAATAGGAGCCCTACCTATGAAATATTTAGGACTTCCAGTTGATAAAGGAAGAATCAGTAATAAACACTTGAAACCTCTAGAGAGTAAAATGGAAAAGAAATGTGAAACCTGGCAAGGGAGGCTTCTTGCTAGTGCTGGGAGGCTCACATTAATCCAATCCTCTCTGACAGGCATTCCTTATTTTATGATGTCCTTTTATGGATTACCTGTTGGGGTAAATAAGCGTATGGATTTTTATAGAGCTAGATTATTATGGCAGGAAGATGATAAAAAGGAAAGGTATCATCTTGTCAAATGGTCCGATGTTTCCAGACCTAAAGACATGGGTGGACTGGGTATTCAAAATTTAGCACTTATGAATAAGGCTTGATTGAGCAAATGGTGGTGGAAAATCTACAACACAGAGGGGTTGTGGCAGGAAGTCATTTTGAAAAAATATCAGGGGATTAAGGCTGTTGGGAGTCTTACTGCTAAATAGGGAGACTCCCAATTCTGGAAGGAGTTATTAAAACATAGATCATTTTACCTCCCTATGTAAATTCATCATAGGAGATGGAGAGAATACTAGGTTTTGGGAGGACTGGTGGATTGGATCTGCACCTTTATGCAAAAACTTCCCTAGATTATATAACATCTGTTTTGATAAAAAGAAAGCAGTTAAGGAGATTGCTGAGGGGGGGATTGATAATATACATTTTAGGAGGACTCTGACAGGGGATTCAAGAGAATTGTGGGATCATA
Source organism: Triticum aestivum (assembly GCF_018294505.1). NCBI lineage: Eukaryota > Viridiplantae > Streptophyta > Magnoliopsida > Poales > Poaceae > Triticum > Triticum aestivum. The sequence continues at coordinate 709,676,079 of NC_057806.1, forward strand.
TAAAAGAAGCTTGCAATTCGATGGTGTTGAGGGATGAAAAAGATAAGGTGAAGTGGACTCTGACCGAAAAGGGGACTTATACGGTTAAATCCTTCTATAGACATGTAATAGAGAATGGGATCAAATATCCACACTTATATATGTGGAATATCAAAATGCCACCTAGAGTTAAAGTTTTCATGTGGCTGGCTCTTAGAAACAGCATCCTCACTAAAGATAACTTGCTGCGTAGGGGCTGGAAAGGTGATGATAAATGCCCATTCTGTGGGCAAACAGAGAGTATCAATCACTTGTTTCTGACCTGTTCAGTAGCTAGGCTTTTGTGGAATATTCTGAAATGTGCTTTTAATCTAACTGATATACCAGATGAATTAGATCTGGTGATGGGAAATTGGGTGAAAACTTTTGGAAAAGAATAAAGGGGTTTAGTTTTGATAGGAATTTTGGCTATATGTTGGACTATTTGGAAATTGAGAAATAGTATTGTTTTTGATAATAACAGGGTAAATGACCCCTGTATACATGTAACCTGTTGCTTAAGAACTTCCATGATTAGAATATTTTGCAGAAAAACCCCGCAAGAAATAATATGGAGGCAGGAGTAAAGCAGATCAGTGAAGTGGCTGAAGAGGTGTTCAAAGCAGTGCATGGATGGCGCCTGGAGACTAGAAGAATCATGGGATGAAGCTTCAAGCCTTCTTGGATCTGTGTCGCTGCGACGGACGCTTCAAGCTACAAGAAACTTTGTTGTTTCTGCTTTCCCTATCCTACTTTTGAGATCGTTATGTGAGACTTTGAAACGTATCTTAGCTTTCTCTTATCTGCCATTAAGACTTTGTAATGCTGGTGCTGGGACCGATCTTTTGAGCCCAGGCCTTAGATCTCTCCCTGGGAAGTTTCTTCTTTTGAGGATTGGTAGGAAGAGGGAGGGATGGCTCCCCCTTCTCCCTCAATAGTCAGTACTGACCTGGGGGGATAGTTATGCTAGTCACTATTTTTTTCAGTTGTAAGACTTGGTGATTTCTATTAATGGAAATCGGAGAGGGAAGCTCTCTTTTATCAAAAAATTTCCATATAACATCATGCATCACTAAAAGCTACGTACTGGTAGCTAGAAACTAGTCTACTACTGCTTGTCATTGGAGATGTAGGCGACCTCTGTGTCAAACGGACTGGCCTCTCGATCGTTGGTCGCTATCGACAGCTCCGGCTCCTCGTCAGACTATATGTATGTGAACAGTTTGTTCCTCTCTGCCTGCGCCTCGCAGAGGAAGCAGCGGTTTGATGTCTACTACACAACCTTCTTCTTGTAGACGTTGTTGGGCCTCCAAGTGAAGAGATTTGTACGACAGTAGCAAATTTCCCTCAAGTGGATGACCTAAGGTTTATCAATCCGTAGGAGGCATAGGATGAAGATGGTCTCTCTCAAGCAACCTGCAACCAAATAACAAAGAGTCTCTTGTGTCCCCAACACACCCAATACAATGGTAAATTGTATAGGTGCACTAGTTCGGTGAAGAGAGGGTGATACAAGTGGTATATGGATAGTAGATAAAGGTATTTGTAATCTGAAATTATAAAAACAGCAAGGTAACTAATGATAAAAGTGAGCGTAAACGGTATTGCAATGCGTTGAGACAAGGCCTAGGGTTCATACTTTCGCTAGTGTAAGTTCCCTCAACAATACTAACATAATTGGATCATAAAACTATCCCTCAACATGCAACAAAGAGTCACTCCAAAGTCACTAATAGCGGAGAATGAACGAAGAGATTATGGTAGGGTACGAAACCACCTCAAAGTTATTCTTTCCAATCAATCCGGTGGGCTATTCCTATAAGTGTCACAAACAGCCCTAGAGTTCGTACTAGAATAACACCTTAAGATACAAATCAACCAAAAGCCTAATGTCACCTAGATACTCCAATGTCACCTCAAGTATCCGTGGGTATGATTATACGATATGCATCACACAATCTCAGATTCATCTATTCAACCAACACAAAGGACCTCAAAGAGTGCCCCAAAGTTCTACCAGAGAATCACGACGAAAACGCGTGCCAACCCCTATGCATAGGTTCATGGGCGGAACCTGCAACTTGATCACCAAAACATACATCAAGTGAATCACGTGATATCCCATTGTCACCACAGATATCCACGGCAAGACATACATCAAGTGTTCTCAAATCTTTAAAGACTCAATCTGATAAGATTACTTAAAAGGGGAAACTCGATTCATTACAAGAGAGAAGACGGGGAATAAAACATCATAGGGTCCAACTATAATAGCAAAGCTCGCGATACATCAAGATCGTATCACCTCAAGAACACGAGAGAGAGAGAGAGAGAGAGAGAGAGATCAAACACATAGCTACTGGTACATACCCTCAGCCCCGAGGAAGAACTACTCCCTCCTCATCATGGAGAGCACCGGGATGATGAAGATGGCCACCGGAGAGGGATTGCCCCCTCCGGCAGGGTGCCGGAATGGGTCTAGATTGGCTTTCGGTGGCTACGGAGGCTTCTGGCGGCGGAACTCCCGATCTATTCACTATTCTGGAAGTTTTAGGGTATATGGAGTTATATAGGCAGAAGAAGCACGTTAGGGGAGCCACGAGGGCCCCACGAGGCAGGGGGCGCGCCCCAAGGGGGTGGGCGCGCCCCGTACCCTCGTGAGCTCCTCCTTCCTTCCTTGACGTGGGGCCAAGTCCATCGGGTGGCTTAAGTTCCAAAAATAACTTCTCTAGTTGATTTCGTTCGTTTCGACTCAGTATGATATTCCTTTTCTTCAAAACACTGAAATAGGCATAAAACAACAAATCTGGGCAGGGCCTCCGGTTAATAGGTTAGTCCCAAAAGTAATATAAAAGTGGATAATAAAGCCCAATATTGCCCAAAACAGTAGATAATATAGCATGGAGCAATCAAAAATTATAGATACGTTGGAGACGTATCAAGCATCCCCAAGCTTAATTCCTGCTCGTCCTCGAGTAGGTAAATGATAAAAAGATAATTTTTGATGTGGAATACTAGTTGGCATAATTTCAATGTAATTCTTCTTACTTGTGATATGAATATTCAGATCCGAAAGATTCAAGACAAAAATTCATATTGACATAAAAATAATAATACTTAAAGCATACTAACTAAGCAATTATGTCTCTTCAAAATAACATGGCCAAAGAAAGTTATCCCTACAAAATCATATATAGTCTGGCTATGCTCCATCTTCACCACACAACATATTTAAATCATGCACAACCCCGATGACAAGCCAAGCAATTGTTTCATACGTTTGATGTTCTCAAACTTTTTCAATCTTCACGCAATACATGAGCGTGAGCCATGGACATAGCACTATTGGTGGAATAGAATGGTGGTTGTGGAGAAGACAAAAAAGGGCGAATATAGTCTCACATCGACTAGGCGTATCAACGGGCTATGGAGATGCCCATCAATAGATATCAATGTGAGTGAGTAGGGATTGCCATGCAACGGATGCACTAGAGCTATAAATGTATGAAAGCTCAACAAAAGAAACTAGTGGGTGTGCATCCAACTCGCTTTCTCACGAAGACCTAGGGCATTTTGAGGAAGCCCATCATTGGAATATACAAGCCAAGTTCTATAATGAAAGATTCCCACTAGTATATGAAAGTGACAGCATAGGAGACTCTCTATCATGAAGATCATGGTGCTACTTTGAAGCACAAGTGTGGTAAAAGGATAGTAGCATTGCCCCTTCTCTCTTTTTCTCTCATTTTTTGGGCCTTTTCTTCTTTTTATGACCTTTCTCTTTTTTTGGGCCTTCTCTTTTTATGGCCTTTCTCTCTTTTTTTGGGGCCTTCTCTTCTTTTTATGGCCTTTCTTTTTATTTATTTATTTTCGTCTGGAGTCTCATCCCGACTTATGGGGGAATCATAGTCTCCATCATCCTTTCCTCACTGGGACAATGCTCTAATAATGATGATCATCACACTTTTATTTACTTACAACTCAAGAATTACAACTCGATACTTAGAACAAGATATGACTCTATATGAATGCCTCCGGCGGTGTACCGGGATGTGCAATGATGCATGAGTGACATGTATGAAAGAATTATGAATGGTGGCTACAAATACGATGTCAACTACATGATCATGCAAAGCAATATGACAATGATGGAGCGTGTCATAATAAATGGAATGGAGGGTTGCATGGCAATATATCTCGGAATGGCTATGGAAATGCCATAATAGGTAGGTATGGTGGCTGTTTTGAGGAAGGTATATGGTGGGTGTATGATACCGGCAAAAAGTGTGCGGTATTAGAGAGGCTAGCAAAGGTGGAAGGGTGAGAGTGTGTATAATCCATGAACTCAACATTAGTCATAAAGAACTCATATACTTATTGCAAAAATCTATTAGTTATTGAAACAAAGTACTACGCGCATGCTCCTATGGGGATAGATTGGTAGGAAAATACCATCGCTCGTCCCCGACCGCCACTCATAAGGAAGGCAATCAATAAATAAATCATGCTCCGACTTCATCACATAACGGTTCACCATGCGTGCATGCTACGGGAATCACAAACTTCAACACTTTCAAATTCACAACTACTCAACTAGCATGACTCTAATATTACCATCCTCATATCTCAAAACAATCATCAAGTATCAAACTTCTCTTAGTATTCAACACACTCATAAGAGAATTTTATTATTAATCTTGTATACCTAGCATATTAGGATTTTAAGCAAATTACCATGCTATTTAAGACTCTCAAAATAATCTAAGTGAAGCATAAGAGTTCATCTATTTCTTCAAAATAAAACTACCACCATGCTCTAAAAGATATAAGTGAAGCACTAGAGCAAATGACAAACTACTCCAAAAGATATAAGTGAAGATCAATGAGTACTCGAATAATTGTGCGACTTTGTGAAGACTCTCCCATTCAATAATTTCAGACCTTGATACTTTATTTAAACAACAAGCAAAACTAAATAAAATGACATCTCACTACTAGGGAAAACCTTATACACAGAAATTTAGCAATAGCGCGGGTTAAAAAAGGGCGCTAGTGCTAGATAGCAGTAGCGGTTCAGAATAAACCGCGTAGCATATATGATCCTAGCAGTAGCGCGTGTGCCCGTAAAAGCGCTACTACTAATATTCCCATTGCTGAAACGATGGGCTACGTATAGCAGTAGCAGCCTTGCACGAAGCGCGCTACCGCTAGGGCATGAGTAGCAGCGCGTTTCCCTGTAACAGCGCTACTGCTAATGGAAATAAAATAAAATGAAAAACAAATAGAAAAGTAAATGAAAATGAAAGAAACAGAAAAAGGAGAAAGAAAAAAAATAAAATTTAAAGCAAAATAAATGAAAAAGCGAAAAAACAGAGAAAGGCTTAGCTGTAGCGTGTGTTAGTAAGAGGCGTTGTAGCTAACGCAGCTGCAGCGCATTTCCAGGACCCCCGCTATAGAAACAGAAAAGGAAATAAAAAAGAGAGAAAAATTACATATGTATAGCAGTAGTGCGTTTTGGAAAAAGCGCTATAGCTACCTTAGCTATAGCGTGTTCTGCGAAACGCGCTATCGCTAGTTTTGACTTAACCAAAAAACCGTTTTCCCCCGGCCACCACTTGCCCCAAATCTCTCGACCCACCCCGCCGCCGTCTCCCCGATTCGCCGTCGCCCCACTTCGCCGCCGTCTCCTGCCGACGTCGACGCCCCCGGAGCCACCAGAGCCGTGCGCCTTCGACGCGACCGGAGCCGCCTCCAATGCCACGGAGCCACGCGGCCTCATCAACGCCACCGGAGCCGCCGTCGACGCCACCGGATCCTCCCTCGCCACAACTGCCTCCCTCGCCTCATCGGAGACGCCCTTGCCTCCCTCGCCACCACCGGAGCCATCCTCTGTAAGCCCCCATCCCTCCTCTCTCTCTCATGCATAGGTTAGCTAGTTTAATTATGTTAATTATCTAGGTTAGGGCAAAAATTTAGTTAGGGCTTTGACAGAGAAGTAGTTAGGTTAACTAGTTTAATTAGGTTAATTACCTAGGTTAGTGCAAAAATTTAGTTAGGGCTTTGACAGAGAACTAGTCAGGTTAACTAGTTTAATTAGGTTAATTATCTACATTATTTAGGCAATTTTTATTTTAAAGATGATCTCTTCCTAGACTTTTATTGTTGATTATATCTTTTCATTGAAGTGGTCATGTTGTTTGTGCCCAAGTGGCTTTGTTGTTTGAATCTGAGTGGCCTATATATGTTTTGCCGGAATGTTGATTCATTTCCGTTCTGGCAAATTTCAGGTTCTCGATTTGTCCACTTTTTAGCAAAGGTCATGCCGAAATTTTCCGTGAATTTTGGCATGACTTGTGCTACAAACTAGGACATATCGAGTGCCCGGGATTTGCCGCACCAGGAAGGAGTCAACGTTCCTACAAAACATAGGCCTTTTGTATGTCATTATTCATTTTATTAGGTCTAGAATTAATTTACTAGATTTAATCGTAGGAAACATGGCTAGCAACGATGAAGGACAGGGTTCTGGTGATTGCGATGACGTCTACTGGGCGGCAGACGAATTTTTTAGCCATGCCGACGATCAACCGGTGGCATCGGGGACTGAGACTGACACACAGACCGATGCTGAGACTGAGACCGGCGCTGAGACTCAGACCGGCATCGAGACCAGCGTTGAGACTGAGACCGATGCTGAGACTGAGACCGGCGCTGAGACTCAGACCGGCATCGAGACCGGCGCTGAGACTGAGACCGGCGCTGCCTCGGGGAGCGGAGCCGGTGTAGAACATAAAGCAAAGAGGCAACGGCTTCCTAACAAACTCAAGACTACTAGACTGGTGGTCACGGAGGTGGACGACGGCAATTTTGAGCCAAAGGCGCCCGAGGAAGCGCGTCGATGCTACGGCAATCAAATAGGATACATCGTATGGACAACCGCCACCATCAACGATGAGAAACTACCGAAGATAGAAAATATGAGGAGCTCCCTCCTAAAGAAGTTTCACCAGATATTCTTGTTCCTAGGCCGGAATGAGAAGGATTATGAAGATCCAGATGAGGACCCGTCAATGAAGAAGATAAACAAACACGCCATGACCAAGTTTAGCAACGCGTTGGCCGCTTGGAAAAATCGAGTGAAAGCAAAGATCATCAAAAAGAAGGAACCCTACACCAAGATTGTAAAGGATAATCCGACAATCACGGAAGAGCAGTTTCAAATATTCAAGGAGGCTTGCGAGGCCGAAGCTGCCAAAAAAAAGTCTCAGTACATGAAGGGGCTTCAGGAGAGGAACATTGGGAGCCAGCACCTCGGAAGCTGTGGTTACAGCGGAAAGAGGTCCAAATGGGCCAAGGAGGATGCGGAAGCCGCGAGTCTTGGCATCCCAGGCCCCTTGGCGGATTTCACCGTCCCGCAGGAGCATGACGTCCTCAGGACCCGGCACCGTTGGGACCCAGTGAACAAGGTTTACGAGAAAACACCGGTCATTACGGAGTTCATGAGACTGCTGGTAATTTTAGTTTCTGATCAATTCGACTGCACACGTTAGTAATATTTGTAAACGATCCTTGTGCCTTTTGCAGAGAGAGCAGCACCGGATTGCGACCGAAAGCGACTCGCCGTCCGAGGCATTGGCATCTGAAGCATGCATAATGACGGACGATTTCAGTAGGCTACATACAAGCATATATTGAATGATCTTCCACATGAAAAGCACCAGGCCATTGTTAGATCCTCTGGATCGATGTAGGCTAGTGATTCCGGTGAACCTACCTTCTTTGGGTGCGGATGAGCTCGTTCCAGCGCCGGCCATGGTGAAGTAGGGGTCGGTGATGGCAGAGACATCGAGATGAAGAGGTGACAGTGGTGCTTCCCATGAGCACTGCGATTGCCCTAGATCGGAAGGGGATTTCGATGGGGATACTGGTGGCACGGTGAACCTCGTACCATGTGCCCCCCTCTCTATATATCGCAGGTCACAGGGGACCACCAACCATAAGAGGGTTGGGTGCCCCTGATCAGGGCGCGAATAGATCAGGGCCCGATGGGCCGTTGGGCCCACTCGGTGGAGAGATCAACCTAACATTCTCCACCTTGATCTCAACTTTTTTCTTTTTAACCTTATACTTTCTAGTTTATTTGTTTCGTCACATATTGGTACATAGAGCATGTTGCATCGTCACAGCTTAAATGCCGATAGAATCATACAGCTACAACATACGTTTTGTTCAGAAACAAATTCCGTTCCTTTTGGGCCTATCCAGGAATCATAAGGCTTTCCCTTAAACCCATGCCGGCTAAGTGTTCCTTGAACACATTGGGTGGTAAGCCTTTCGTTAGCAGATCCGCAAGCATATCCTTTGTCCTTATATGATCGAGACTTATAGTTTGATCCTGGATTTTATCTTTCACAACATAATACCTTATCTCTATTGTTTTGGCAGCATTACTCGACTTGTTGTTGTGAGCGTAAAATACTGCGGGTTGGTTGTCGCAGTACATCTTTAGTGATTTGTGAATACAATCTACCACTTTCAAGTCGGGTACAAATTTCTTTAGCCATATCGCCTGCCTCGTGGCTTCGAAGCATGCTATGAATTCTGCATACATCGTGGATGATGCAACTATCGACTGTTTCGAACTTTTCCACGAAATAGCTCCCCCAGCGAGAGTAAAGACGTATCCTGACGTGGATTTTCTATCATCTCTGTCCCCCGCAAAATCTGCGTCTGAATACCCTTTATCTCTAGGGAATCACTTCTCCTGTATATTAGCATGTAGTCCTTCGTGCCTTGCACATAACACAATGCTTTCTTTACCATCTTCCAGTGCTCCATGCCTGGATTCTCTTGATATCTGCCGAGTACCCTGGTGATAAAAGCTAAGTCAGGGCGAGTGCACACTTGTGCATACTGTAAGCTGCCAACTGCCGAAGCATATGGTACTGCTTTTATTTGATCGATCTCGTACTGGCTCTTGGGACATTGGAATTTCCCAAAACTATCGCCCTTAACTATAGGAGCAGGTGTGGCTTTACTCGCATGCATATTATACTTCTTAAGAACCTTTTCTAAATATGCTTTCTGCGATAGTCCTAAGACTCCATTGTTCCTATCTCGGTGAATTTCTATGCCCAAAACATATGATGCTTCACCAAGATCTGTTATGTCAAAATTTGAGGATAAGTATTTCTTTGTTTCTTGTAGTAGACTAACATCACTGCTAGCAAGCAGGATATCATTCACATACAAGATTAGGAAATATATTTCCCATTTTTAAACTTTGCATAAATGCAATTATCCTCAATATTTTATTTAAATCCAAAACTTTTAATCATTTTGTTTAACTTTAGATACCACTGCCGAGAGGCTTGTCTTAATCCATAAATGGATTTCTTCAGGCGGCATCCCATATTTTCCTTGCCTTCCATGATAAAACCCTTGGGTTGTTTCATGTAGACCTTTTCTTTTAAATCACCATTCAGAAATGTCGTCTTAACATCCATTTGATGTAACTCTAAATCAAAATGAGCAACCAATGCCATTATGATTCTGAAGGAATCCTTACATGAGATGGGAGAAAATGTCTCATTGTAATTTATCCCTTTTCTTTGTGTAAATCCTTTTGCCACGAGTCGTGCTTTATACTTTTCTATATTCCCTTTAGAGACATACTTAATTTTATAGACCCATTTACAGCCTACTGTTTTGGCTCCTTTAGGAATTTCCTCTAAGTACCAAACATCTTTGGAACTCATCGATTTCATCTCTTCTTCTATTGCCTTGATCCACTTTGATGAATGAGAGCTTCTCATGGCTTCTTCATATGAGGTGGGATCTTTTTCCATATGAACCATTTATGTGTTATAAACTTTAAAGTCAGTAGAATAGCTGACTTTCTTGGTCTTGTAGACCTTCTAAGGGCCTCAGTTTCTTGTACTTCTTCTAAAATTTGTTGTTGCACCTGCCTTTCATGCACAACAACGGGTTCAGTTGACTCCTGACGGACAGGTTCCGAGTCTACCCCCATAGTTGTCATGGGTGGAGTTGCAACTGGTAGTGAGAAAAATGGCTCCTGAATCATCGGATTAGGTGCATGCACCCTCTTCTCCTCAAGATCAATTTTCCTAGCTACCAAGCTCCCCCTCATCATTTCGTCCTTAAAGAAGACTGCATGTCTTGTTTCTACAAACTTGGTATATCTGTCTAGGCAGTAGAAACGAAAACCTTTTGATCTGTCTGGATAGCCAATGAAGTGGCAACTTACTGTTTTTTGGGATCTAACTTTGCAATGTTCGGATTAAACATTTTGGCCTCAGCAGGACACCCCCACACCCTGAAGTGATGTAGGGAGGGCACCCTTCCTGTCCATAGCTCGTACAGTGTTTTGGGCACCGACTTGCTTGGTACTCTATTGAGAATGTGAATGACGGTTTTAAGCGCCTCCATCTATAATCCCAATGGCAAGTTGGAATAACTCATCATGCTGCGCACCATATCCATAAGTGTACGGTTGCGTCTTTCAGCTACTCCATTTTGCTGAGGTTCACCCGGCGTTGAATACTGGGCAACTATGCCAGTCTCCTGTAAGACCTTTGCAAAAGGTCCAGGGACTTGGCCATATGGAGTGTGCCGACCGTAGTACTCTCCCCCACGGTCGGACCTTACTATCTTTATTCTTTTATCATGCTGATTTTCAACTTCAGCTTTGAATATTTTAAATTTATCTAACGCTTCAGATCTTTCTTTGATTGGATAAATATAACCATAACGAGAGTAATCATCTGTGAATGTTATGAACGAGTCATATCCATCCACACTTTTCACCGGAAATGGCCCACACATGTCAGTGTGGATGATTTCTAGTGTGCTTATGCTATGGATTGCACCTTTTTTGATTTGTTTTATATACTTTCCTTTAATGCAATCTACACATTGTTCTAAGTCTGAGAATTCTAACTGTGTAAGAATTTCACTTTTGACTAATCTTTCTATTCTCCCCTTCAAAATATGGCCCAAGCGACAATGCCATAATTTCCATGAGTCGAATGTTCTCTTTCATTTCTTTTGTTCTTTATTCGACGCGGAAACATGTTCATTCACATTGCATACAGAATGCACTTTTTCACGAAGTGATAACAAATAAAGCTCTTCATGCAGTAAAGCACCATATGGCACACTTGCCATGTCCAAAATAACACTCATAATTTTCTTTGTCGAAACATGAAACGCTAATTAAGTTTCTATTACATGAAGGAACATAAAGAACATCTCTAAGTAGAAGCTTGAATCCATCAGCTAACTCCAAGGAGATGTCGCCGACAACTTCAACTTCCGCTTATTCCATTGGCTACTTCAATGCCTCCTTCTCTTCTTAGTGTAGTCCGGGTCGAATGGAATCCCTGTAAACAATTTGCAACATGAACAGTTGCCCCTGAGTCAATCCACCAAGTAGATTTTGAAAACTGTATGTACAAGGATTCATTAACTAAGGAAACAATGTTGTTACCTTGCTTTGCCATTAAGGACTTCAGCCAAACAGGGCAGTCTTTCTTGTAATGCCCGGTCTGCTTACAGTGGAGACAAGTGTCTTTGTCCACTGGGAAAGACCGTTGCTGACGCTGATGTTGATAGGGAGCTTTTCCTTGTGGCTTTGAAGGAGAACTTTTGTTGTTTTGATTTTAGTTCTTTTTCTTGTGATCCTTCACATAGTTGAGTGTACCACCATGTGAGGCTTTTAGTCTGTCCTCTTCTTGGACAGACATTGCAATTGTCTTTTCAATGTCCCATGTTCCAGGTGACATATTGTAGTTCACAACAAAAGTTTCAAACTCCTTTGGCAGTGAAGCCATGACCAGGTGGACCAGGAGCTTTGGTTTGATCTCCAGATCCTCATCCATGGGCTTTAGCTTTGCTGCCATATTGCTCATCCTGAGGATGTGCTCTCTTATTCCACCACCTGTGTATTGTTCTGTCACAAGTTGTTTTAACACCTGGGTGGCGTATATCTTTGAAGAGCCAGTGAACTGGCTCTTTATCTTTGTCAGCAACTCCTCTGCGGAAGTGCACTCTGCAATGGAGCCCACAATGGTGCTCTCAATTGTATTCTTTATAAAGGCCATGCATTTTTTGTTTGCATTGACCCACTTTTGGTTGTCTATGATGTAGGACATCTCCAAAGGAGCATAACCCCCCCTCTTTTTAGCCCATGCAGCATCATCATCAGTAGTCTCTCTTACTGGCTCTGTAGGTTTGACCGGCTGTGGTTCATCCAAAACCTAGTCCAGATCAGCACAAACAAATGCCAGTTCAACTTTCTTCCTCCACTCAGTGATTGTCACCTCTGAGTGTCGGAACATCTTTTAGGCAACTTATCAAGTGAAAGCCTCCTGAAATCACAATTTACGTGACATCAATATAACAATCATATGCATTAATCTAACGTTGGTCAAATTAAACATATAATTGTCTATGCAATTAAATCAATATTACCGTTGGGCAAAAATTAGAAATAAATGCACCTCTCAATTTCAATAATAAAACATGATCATGTTATTAACAATGTTGGTTATAAAAATAACATAATCATATTAATTCGAATAATCACTTTAATGTGCTCTATAAAAATAATTCTCTCTAAACTTTATCTCTTTATAAAAGCACACTATTAAATATTTACGCAGCGGAAAACATGAAAATAAATTCATGAATTTTTAATTCTTTTCTAAAAATTTCAATTTTATTTTCAGAGACTTTTCTATTTTTCTTTTTCAGAAACTTTGCAACTTTTTCTTTCCTATTTTCTGAACATAATTTTTCGTTGGAAAAATAATGCACAGGAAGGACTATTTAAAATCTGCCCAAAACTGGACAGAAAACAAAAAAAACGAAAGTAAAAGGAGCAGCAGCGGCGCCGGCCTAAAAAGGCCCAGTGCCCCCTTCTCCTTTCGGCCCGCTGGCCCAGTCTGGCACTAGGATTTCAATCCCAGCCGTTCGGTTTGATCCGACGGTACCCCGCCTCTCCTCACTGGATCAAAACCAGCCAACCGAGCCGATCTCGAACCCTAGCCCCGATTCAGTCTCTCTTCGTCTCTCCCCATCGCCCGCTCCTCTCTCGCCCGCCCGCTCGGTCCAGGCTTCTCGAGGCACGCCGGTGCTGCGAGCTAGGGCGGAGCGGCGAGCCAGGGAGGCGGCTCGACCAGCCAACCCCTTCCCCTTCTCCTCCTCTCTTTGTTCCCGACAGAGAGAGAGAGAGAGAGAAAGAGACGCAGCGGGGTTCCCTCTTTCTTTTTCAGCGAGAGCAAGAGGAGCGCAGCCAGATCGCACAGTGGCCATCCTCCTCGCCGGTCGCGCGTCCTCCCTCAGCGGTGAGCGCGCTGCCGTCGAGGGACTTGGCCGCGATGCTGACCCTCCCCCTTTTTTGTGTTTTTCTTTTACTTTTCTTTTCCGGCAAGCCGTTGAGCTAGCTCCGGTGGTTCTTCGTCCGACGCCTCGGCTTGCCGATGTGAGTCCGAATCGAGAGGAGCGGCGCGGCCTTGCGGCGGCGCGATTTCTTTGCCCTTTGCCCCTATTGTTCTTTTAGGGTTAGGGTTCTTTGGGGGAAGGGATCTATTTCTTTCTCTGTTTATACTTTGCACCGAAAATCATAGCCTAGCATGGCCTGATACCATTGTTAGATCCTCTGGATCGATGTAGGCTAGTGATTCCGGTGAACCTACCTTCTTTGGGTGCGGATGAGCTCGATCCAGTGCCGGCCATGGTGAAGTAGGGGCCGGTGATGGCAGAGAGATCGAGATGGAGAGGTGACAGTGGTGCTTCCCGTGAGCACTCGATTGCCCTAGATCGGAAGGGGATTTCGGTGGAGAGACTGGCGGCGCGATGAACCTCGTACCGTGTGCCCCGGCCCCCACCTCTCTATATATCGCAGGTCACAGGGGCCCACCAACCATAAGAGGGTTGGGCACCCCCGATCAGGGCGCGAATAGATCAGGGCCTGATGAGCCGTTGGGCCCACTCGGTGGAGAGATCAACTGTCACACCCTAGCTAGTCATGCATCAGAGTGTGTGCATCATGTTTAAAATTCCATTTAATTTTGAAATGGGGAATTGTGAAACCCTCAGAATCATTTTTGAAAATGACCCAAATAAAAATTTCTCCAAAAGGGTCCAAGAAAATGCTCATGTTGCTCTCTGAAAATATTGGACAGAGATAAAAATCAAATCAATATTTTTAAGAGCTCATAGGTATTTATTTTGGGCATTTGGAATTAATGCATAAATATTTGCATTGGAAATATATTAGTTATATATATTAATATATGTCCAAAAATTATGCCACCTGTTGGGGAGCTCTGGAATAATATATCTAGCTCCTGCAAAAATTGGCATAAGGTAATAAAATGATTTAATATTTTATTTAAATCAAAACAAATGTCAGAAATTAGAAAACAAAATAAATAAAGAAGGAGAAGCTTACCTGGGGCTCCTCCCTGTGCAGCCCAGCAGTAGCTGGCCGGCCCAGCCAGCAGGCGGCCCAGCCCACCTCCTCCTCTGTCGTCTTCGTCCTCGACAGAGGGAGGGGAGTGTGCCCGGCGCGCGCGCGCGCCACCGCGCCACGCCACTAGCTCGCCTGCCTGCCTGCCTCCCCCCTCCTCGTCTGGATGCCCTGGAACGACGCCCCCCCCCCGTACTCTCTTACTCTCCCCCGGTTCTTCCTCTCCTCTCCCTCGCTCTCTCCCTCCCGTGTCCGAACACACCCATCGCCGCCGTTCGCCATAGCAGCTGCTACCGGCCTCCCCTCGCCTTCCCGACTCGCGCAGGAGCTCCGCCCCCTCGCCCTGCAGCTCTCCGTCAAGCAACAAGACGCCGGACGCCCTGTGGAGCCGCCGTCGCCATCGTCTTCCTCCTCGGACTCCGACCACCATCGCCGTTGATTCGCCGTCTCCAGTGCATCCCCGAGCCCGCTTCGACGCCCTCTGCAACCGCGGTGAGCTACGCCACCGTTTCCCTCTCTTCTCCCCCTCGTTCCCTCACCGTAGCCCTCCTCCCCACCACGGCCGAACCTCCGCCGTCGCCGAGCTCGCCGTCGACGCAGCTCCGGTGACCATTTGGTCACCCCGGCGAGTCCAACAAGTTCGTAAGGCCCCGTAGAGCATCCCTAGCGCCTCGCTTCGCTCGCCTTCGAGCTCCAACCCCGTTTCCGTGCACGACCGAACCCCGGCGGCCGCAGCCGAGCTCGCCGCCGTCGACTCCGGCCACCCCAGGCCCAGCCACGGCCACCGCCCGATGCACCATCGAGCTAGCTTTCCAACGCACCTAGCCGCACGCCGTTTGGAGCACCACAGAGGAAACCCGAGGCACCTGTACGCCGCGGACCTCGCCGGCGACTAACCGCCGGCGGGTTTGACTTG
>NC_057806.1:709691582-709701656 GCF_018294505.1 Triticum aestivum
TGGGCCCCAGCGCCACTAATTCTTAATTAGGATTAATCTAACCTCTGTTAACCCCCCCTGTCACTGACGTGTGGACCCCACACGTCAGGTTTGACCCCAGCCAGCCGCAGTTGACCGCTGACGTCGTGCTGACGTCATGCTGGCGCAATATATATATTTCTAGATTTAAATTTAATCAGGAAATTCCAGAATATAATTTAAACTTCAAAAATTCATAACTTTTATTCTGTAACTCCAAATCAGACAAATTATATATGAAAAATGATCAGAAAAATCCAATCTATCCATCTGTACTATTTTCATGCATGACTAAGCAAGTTAACTTGATGTTTAATGCAGAACAAGGAAAAGCACTTTAAAAGACCATGTTTGAGTTTGAAATTTGAATCTTTGATTCAAATTTGCTCAAACCCTTCTGGTTTTAGTTGCATTAGCCCAACACACTCATATTGCCATGTTTCATGCATGCATCATATTGTTGCACATTGTTTGGTGATGGTTGTGTATCGGTGTCCTTTGCGACAGGTTCTGCCTCCGAGGAGTACCGTGATTACCCTAACGAAGAACCGTATCAGTGCATCGAACCATCAGGCAAGCAACCAACCATTTGATCATATCGATACAAACCCATGTTCTCGCTCCTGCTCTCTTTTACTGCATTAAGACAACGCGTTTCAAACTGCTGTGTGCTACGGTAGTTGAACCCATTTCCTCTGCATGACCTGTCATTGCCACAGTAACTAGATGAAACCCACTAGCATGTGTAGGAGTTGATTGAGCCATATGTATGTGTTGTTCCTACCTTGCTATGCCTGCTATGCCTAGAGTCGTGTCAGGTCTGGTTCATCTGGATGATGGGCTAGAGTGAAATGGTTATGTCGGTAATGAGAGTGGTGTGGTGAACCCGATTTGGTAAAGGTATCGATGAGAGGCCATGTAGGAGTACATGGTGGGTTGTTTCATTGAAGCCGACCTTAAGCACTGAGATCTGTATGTGCGATTTAAGATACAGCTACTACCATGCATTGGGCCCTGAAATATGACCCCGCTCGACTTCTTATTCACCCTAGCTCTCTGTCCAGGAGTTGCAAGTAGTTTCTGGTGTTTGTAGCCTACTGGAGGCCGTGGACAGCGCTGACCGTAGGGGTGGGCTGTGATGCGGTAGGTACGTGGCCGGGTGTACCGAATACCCGTTAGGTATCTCGGGAACCCTGTTCACATCGTTCGGGGTCGTATGGGAAACCTCGGCCGGACTCCCTGCGGATGGAACCTGAATAGGCGATAAACCTGGACTAGAGGCTTAAGTGTTTAGGTAGGTCATGGTCTACACCCACGTCGGCTTTCGCTTGAAGTCTGCCGAGCACATGTCGTGTGCAGACGCTAAGTGGTGGAAACATGTATGAAGAAGTACACCCCTGCAGGGTTATCATGATCTATTCGAATAGCCGCGTCCGCGGTAAAGGACTACTTGGTTGCCTATACAGTTCATAGACAAGTAAATGGAAACTACTAAAAGCCTCAAGATAAGTGTGAGTGCCGAGGATGGCTCTTCCGTAGGAAGACGGAGGCGGATCCTCGGTAGTGTATTGAAGTGGTGAGTAGTGGACTCGTGCGCGCAAAACCATTTCAAGTTGAAATATCGTAGGGTAGTCTAGCCAAGAGTCAAAGCTGGCTTGCTGCAATAACTCCACCAACCCTTCTTGATAATGTGCATGTATGTAGGATCTGATGTAAGTCTTGCTGAGTACCTTTGTACTCATGTTGCTATAATTTACTTTTTTTCCAGAAGACGCTGCAACCCCTTCTGATGGGTTCTACGTAGACGTTGACATCAACGAGTAGGCTAAAGGCCCAGGTGGTGACCCTGAGCTTGTGAAGGACCACGTAGTATAGCTAGGCTTTCCAAGCCTCTTTTATTTTACTAGTTGTCTGTACTCAGACAAGTTACTTCCGCTGTTGGTTTGTATGACTGTATGACTTGAATGTTGGGTCGTGAGACCCGTACCTTTGTGTATGATATGTATGGCTCCCTGAGCCTTAAATAAAGTACTTGTGTCGTAGAGTCATGTTGTGATGCTTCGTTGTATTTGCACATATCGAGCATATTGTGTGTACGATTGAAATGCTTGGTATGTGTGGGATCTGACTACCTAGTTGTTTATCTTTAGTAGCCTCTCTTACCGGGAAATGTCTCCTAGTGTTACCGCTGAGCCATGGTAGCTTGCTACTGCTCTGGAACACTTAGGCTGGCCGGCATGTGTCCTTCTTCGTTCCTGTGTCTGTCCCTTCGGGGAAATGTCACGCATTGAGTACTGGAGTCCTGTTAGCCCGCTACAGCCCGGTTTACCGGAGTCCTGCTAGCCCAGTGCTACAGCCCGGACCCACTTGCTGATGACCGACATGTTCGAAGCTGGGTCATGGATGCCTGTCCCTGTAAGTCTGTGCCACTTCGGGTTTACGACTAGTCATGTCAGCCCGGGCTCCTTATCATATGGATGCTAGCGACACTATCATATACGTGAGCCAAAAGGCGCAAACGGTCCCGGGCAAAGGTAAGGCGACACCCGTGGGAATACCGTGCGTGAGGCCGCAAAGTGATATGAGGTGTTACCGGCTAGATCAATGTGACATCGAGTCGGGGTCCTGACAGCGTTGGCATCAGAGCCGGACTGCCTGTAGGTTCTCCAAGCCAAACTGGTCGATGTTGAGTCTAGAAATTCCTTAGTTATATGTAGGGGAATTGTTTGTGGGTTGGAACGTAAGGCTCTTTTTACTCCTTTATCTTATGACCTTCTGATCTGAGTCAGTCTATTCTTCCACCGGGGGTTAAGGAATTAGGATCTGTTCTCTCTATCAGGATCACGTGTTACTATCAGTAGTACCTTATAGGTTTGATGGATACAAGCCTAGTTCAGTTCTTCTACCACGTTATGTTGTCAGGATGGTCTTAGAACTTTGATATGATGATGTTGAGTGTGTATGAAATTCTTTGTCAAATGTCTCAAAATCCTTCTTGAGCATTTACAGCTGTTATGCTGCCGAAATTTTGCTAGAAATTCTAATGCCTTTGCATTATGATTGCGCTTTCAGATGGCCACTCGCGACCTCAATCAAGTGGTTCGCCTGACTCGATGCCTAGATGTACCCGGCCATACTGCCATGTTGGTCAGGGTAATGACTGAGGCTGGATACCGCTGGTATCCTGAGTACACGGTCGAAGAGCAATTCCGAGACTTTAATCAAAGCCAGTATCTCTGCACTGTCAGGATATTTCCATCTTATCCTGGGTCCACCGAGCCCCTTCACTGCTCCTATGGACTCGGGGTTACTATTGAGATGGCTGTGCAGGACGCCGCCTACTCTATGATGACCATCATGCGAGTCAGATCTGGTCTATTTCGGGACTCTGATTTCCGGTATATGCCAGGATCACTTTTGGGAGCACAAGGGTATCTCCAGGCTATCTATGCTGACCCCACTCAGGAGGATTCACGGACTCGCACCACTGCTGAGATGCTCGAGGATAAGGACCGTGAAAATCGGGCCTTGAGGTTAGAGCTCTTCAATACCCGTGCGGACCACTGGGCCACATTGACTCGGTTTGCACCGGCGGTGCAAGCTGGATATTCGGATATGCGCGATCTCTATCCTGTGAGATCTGCTCTGCCAGACGTGATGGGTTGGCGTGATGTAGGAGGCATCACCCCACCTCGCGGTCCCCGCAGGCCACCGTCTGTTGGTCCAAGACCTCATCCTAGCCCCTATGGTCCACAAGCTCCGCGAGATCGTCGGTTTCCGGATGATCATGTTGAGCTTCCAGGCTATGGAGGTGACCTCTATGAGGACTACTACGGATCGGTCTGAGTTAGTGGTAGTATCACTAGTTCACACTAGCTGTGTCGTCTATCGTCCCGCGTGACTCGTGGGATATGACCTAGTTTGTACTCTTTCCGGAGGTGTAGAAAAATAATGTATAGGAGCTTGGGATGCCTCCGATGAGATGTAATCCTCTTTTCACCGTAATAGTACTTTGTTTGGTCTTGTACTAAACCCTGTATGGTGTGTATGACGATGGAATAAAGAAGCAGTTTCTGTATTTACCATGTCATACGGATGATCATCTTGCATTTCGAGTTATTCCTTACATTTTATATCCTATGTCAGAATTTTATCATCCTGACTAAATCATTGTCTTGTTTACCTAGGATGGTCAACACGCGCACTAACCCTGCTCCTCAAGAGCAGGCCGAAGGCAGTGAAGTCAGGGATGCAAATCTGCCTCATCCTCCTTCCCTAGCCGAGGTTATGATGGAAGCTGAGAGAAACAAGCGGGAGACCAACCGTTTGTTGGAGCGTATTGAACAGAACACGGCACACCATCAGAGGACTAATGTGGTGTCACTCAGTGATTTTATCAAATTACATCCACCAACGTTCCACCACTCCGTCGAGCCTCTCGACGCTGATGACTGGCTTCGCAGTATCTCTCACAAACTGCGTTCCGCGCTGGTAGCGGAGGCTGACAAGGTCACCTTTGCTGCATATCATCTTGAAGGCCCCGCCAGTCTATGGTGGGAGAATTATGGAGCTATGCGCCCAGCGGGCCATGTCACTACTTGGGCTGAATTCAGCGAGGCTTTCCGTGAACATCACATTCCGGAGGGTCTCATGGACCGTAAACGTGAGGAATTTTGCAATTTCACCCAAGGCCGACTCTCTGTGGATGCTTACAGCAGGGAGTTTGGTAATCTCGCACGATATGCAACTGAGGAAGTGTCTACTGATGCCAAGAAGCAAACAAGGTTCCGTAAGGGCCTTAGTCCTGAGCTTCGCCGTGACCTCCGTCTGCATGAGTGCACATCTTTTCAGAAACTTGTCAACAAAGCCATCAGTGCTGAAACTGGTCAGACTGACTATGACGCAACACGCAAGCATGGCCGTGACATGGGTTCCTCATCCGGTGCTGGTCCTCAGAAGCGCCGCGTGTGGGTACCCAACACCGCCCTGCCACCCAGGTTCACACCGAGGCCATCTTTCCAGGCGCCTCGCCCTGTTCAACAGTCTGCACCGGCCAAGCCCTATGGGGGTCCAACCAACAATGCTCCTCCACGTACCAGTTCCGTGACTTGTTTCAAGTGTGGGGAATCTGGCCACTATATGCGTGAGTGTCCCCAGACCAACCCCAACCAGTCTGCTAAAGCTGTTGGCCGTGGCAAGCCGACAGGAAAAGTGTTCCACGCCAAGCCGGCCACCGCTACACGTGGCCATGTCAACTGTATCTCTGCCGAAGAAGCTCAAGAAGATCCCAACATCGTTCTCGGTACGCTCCTTGTTAATTGCCACCCGGCATCTGTTCTTTTTGATACAGGAGCCTCTCATTCATTTATATCCGAGAACTATGCTCGTTTGCATCACACCGCATTCTGTGACATGCCATCCACTATGGAAATTTCTACTCCTGGTTCTAGATGGCAGACCTCTAGGGTAAGTTATGGAAATGAAATCCAAGTCGATAGACTTGTTTTCCTTGCATCGTTGATAGCCCTTAAATTTTCAGATATTAATATCATTTTGGGTATGGACTGGATGTCAGCTCATCATGCCAAAATTGATTGCTTCTCTAGGACTGCTCAACTCACCCATCCTTCGGGGAAGATAGTCAATGTCTTGACCCGAATAGCCAAGCGACAATTATATTCTCTTAACGCCAGCCCTTTGCCAGATCTTGAGGACGTTCCGGTAGTCCGTGACTTCTCGGATGTCTTCCCAGAGGAATTGCCAGGTGTCCCACCTGACAGGGATGTTGAGTTCGTAATAGACCTCATCCCAGGAACCGTTCCGATTGCTAGAAGACCCTATAAGATGGCACCCCTAGAACTAGCCGAGCTTAAGAAACAACTCGATGAGTCCTTGAAAAAGGGTTTCATCCGACCTAGCTCATCTCCGTGGGCTTGCCCCGTCCTATTCGTCAAGAAGAAGGATGGTACGGACCGGATGGTTGTAGATTATCGACCTGTCAATTTGGTCACAATCAAGAACAAATATCCGCTCCCCAGGATCAACGACCTGTATGATCAGCTCGCTGGATCCTCAGTCTTCTCCAAGATGGATTTGAGGTTGGGTTACCATCAAATCAAAATCAGAAACGGGGACATTCCTAAAACGGCTTTTGTTACTCGTTATGGCCAATACGAGTACACCGTCATGTCCTTCGGTTTAACCAACGCTCCAGCCACCTTTTCTCGGTTAATGAACTCAATCTTCATGGAGTATTTGGATAAATTCGTCGTTGTTTACCTCGATGATATACTCATCTACTCCAAGAACGAGGAAGAACATGCCGAACATCTAAAGCTAGTGTTGCAGAAACTTCGAGAGCATCGCCTTTATGCCAAGTTTTCCAAATGTGAATTTTGGTTGTCAGAAGTGACCTATCTGGGTCATGTAATATCTGGTAAAGGTATTGCTGTTAACCTTGAGCGAGTTCAAGCCGTCCTTAATTGGACTCCACCTGAATCGGTCAAGCAAGTTCGGGGTTTTCTGGGCTTAGCGAGCTATTGTCGTCGCTTTGTCGAGAACTTCTCCAAGGCTGCTAAACCTCTAACCGAACTCCTCAAGAAAGATAAGAAGTTCGAATGGACTCCACAATGTGAGCACAGCTTTCAGGAACTAAAAAGACGCCTGACCTCTGCTCCCGTACTGGTACCGCCAGACTTCTCCAAGGACTTTGTTATCTACTGCGACGCCTCGCGACAAGGACTAGGTTGCATTCTCATGCAAGATCGACACGTAATTGCCTATGCTTCACGGCAATTGCACCCACATGAGGAGAATTATCCTACTCATGATCTAGAGCTTGCAGCCGTAGTCTATGCACTCAAGACCTGGCGACATTACCTCCTCGGTAACCGTTGCGAGATATTCACTGATCACCAAAGTCTGAAGTACATTTTCACCCAACCGGATCTGAATCTCAGGCAAAGACGTTGGGTTGAGTTGATCACAGACTTCGATTTAGGAATAACCTACACCCCAGGGAAAGCCAACGTCATGGCTGATGCGCTAAGTCGTAAATCTTATTGTAACAACCTGATGTTACAACAAAGTCAACCGATTCTCCATGAGGAATTTCGGAAGCTTAACCTTCACATTGTTCCTCAAGGTTTTCTTTCCACCTTGGTAGCAAAACCTACTTTTACGGATCAAATCATCGCTGCCCAAAAGCGAGATAAGGGGATATCTAAAATCAAAGAGAACATTGCTAGCGGAGGTGCTAGTTGTTTCTCCACAAATGATCATGGTGTTGTGTACTTTGAGAACCGTCTAGTGGTTCCCAAGAACCAGCATCTACGGCAGTTGATCCTTAAGGAGGCTCATGAATCTCCTCTCACCATTCATCCCGGTAGTACTAAGATGTATCAGGACCTACGCCAGAGGTTCTGGTGGACTAGGATGAAGAGAGAGATTGCTCGGTATATTGCAAATTGCGACGTCTGTCGTCGTGTAAAAGCAGAGCACCAACGGCCTGCTGGCACCCTTCAACCCTTAGCTATTCCTGAATGGAAATGGGATAAAATTGGTATGGATTTCATTACCGGTTTTCCCAGGACCAAGAGAGGGAATAATGCTATTTTCGTCGTTGTCGATCGTCTTTCCAAAGTAGCCCATTTCCTACCTGTTCGCGAGAGTATAACCGCTAGTCAGCTGGCAGACTTATACATCTCCCGAATAGTGTCTCTCCATGGTATTCCTTTGGAAATTAACTCGGATCGAGGAAGTCTTTTCACCTCTCGATTTTGGGAAAGCTTCCAAAATGCTATGGGAACCCGTCTCTCCTTTAGCACCGCCTTCCACCCTCAGTCGAGTGGTCAAGTGGAACGCGTCAACCAGATTCTAGAAGACATGCTTCGAGCCTCTGTTATCTCATTCGGAATGGATTGGGAGAAGTGCCTTCCATTTGCCGAATTCGCTTACAACAACAGCTATCAATCTAGCTTGGGTAAAGCCCCTTTTGAAGTTCTCTATGGACGACGGTGTCGAACACCCCTTAACTGGTCAGAGATCGGGGAAAGACAATTCTTTGGCCCGGATATGATTCAGGAAGCAGAAGAACAAGTTCGTATCGTTCGTGAAAAGTTGAAAACAGCCCAATCTCGTCAAAAGAGTCAATATGACCGAAAACATAAGGCTATGACTTTCGAGGTTGACGAGAAGGCTTATCTTCGGGTCACCCCTCTGAAGGGAACCCATCGTTTCGGTATCAAAGGCAAATTGGCTCCTCGTTACATTGGACCTTTCCGCATTCTCGCCAAACGAGGAGAAGTTGCCTACCAGTTGGAACTACCTCCGCACCTCTCCAGAGTCCACGATGTCTTCCACGTTTCCCAACTCAGGCGTTGCTTCTCGGATCCTATCCGTGGAGTGGACCACGAAACGCTTGATCTCCAAGATAATCTTACATATCGAGAGTACCCCATTCGTATCCTCGATCAGGCCGAACGTACCACCCGACGTCATAATATCAAGTTTCTCAAAGTGCAATGGTCGCACCATTCTGAGGATGAAGCAACTTGGGAAAGGGAGGATCGTCTTCGACTCGAGTATCCCGCCTTCTTCCCAGAGGAACCCAAATCTCGGGACGAGATTCTTTTGAGTGGGGGTGAGTTGTCACACCCTAGCTAGTCATGCATCAGAGTGTGTGCATCATGTTTAAAATTCCATTTAATTTTGAAATGGGGAATTGTGAAACCCTCAGAATCATTTTTGAAAATGACCCAAATAAAAATTTCTCCAAAAGGGTCCAAGAAAATGCTCATGTTGCTCTCTGAAAATATTGGACAGAGATAAAAATCAAATCAATATTTTTAAGAGCTCATAGGTATTTATTTTGGGCATTTGGAATTAATGCATAAATATTTGCATTGGAAATATATTAGTTATATATATTAATATATGTCCAAAAATTATGCCACCTGCTGGGGAGCTCTGGAATAATATATCTAGCTCCTGCAAAAATTGGCATAAGGTAATAAAATGATTTAATATTTTATTTAAATCAAAACAAATGTCAGAAATTAGAAAACAAAAATAAATAAAGAAGGAGAAGCTTACCTGGGGCTCCTCCCTGTGCAGCCCAGCAGTAGCTGGCCGGCCCAGCCAGCAGGCGGCCCAGCCCACCTCCTCCTCTGTCGTCTTCGTCCTCGACAGAGGGAGGGGAGTGTGCCCGGCGCGCGCGCGCGCCACCGCGCCACGCCACCAGCTCGCCTGCCTGCCTGCCTCCCCCCTCCTCGTCTGGATGCCCTGGAACGATGCCACGCCCCCACCCCGTACTCTCTTACTCTCCCCCGGTTCTTCCTCTCCTCTCCCTCGCTCTCTCCCTCCCGTGTCCGAACACACCCATCGCCGCCGTTCGCCATAGCAGCCGCTACCGGCCTCCCCTCGCCTTCCCGACTCGCGCAGGAGCTCCGCCCCCTCGCCCTGTAGCTCTCCGTCAAGCCACAAGACGCCGGACGCCCTGTGGAGCCGCCGTCGCCATCGTCTTCCTCCTCGGACTCCGACCACCATCGCCGTCGATTCGCCGTCTCCAGTGCGTCCCCGAGCCCGCTTCGACGCCCGCTGCAACCGCGGTGAGCTACGCCACCGTTTCCCTCTCTTCTCCCCCTCGTTCCCTCACCGTAGCCCTCCTCCCCACCACGGCCGAACCTCTGCCATCGCCGAGCTCGCCGTCGACGCAGCTCCGGTGACCATTTGGTCACCCCGGCGAGTCCAACAAGTTCGTAAGGCCCCGTAGAGCATCCCTAGCGCCTCGCTTCGCTCGCCTTCGAGCTCCAACCCCGTTTCCGTGCACGACCGAACCCCGGCGGCCGCAGCCGAGCTCGCCGCCGTCGACTCCGGCCACCCCAGGCCCAGCCACGGCCACCGCCCGACGCGCCATCGAGCTAGCTTTCCAACGCACCTAGCCGCACGCCGTTTGGAGCACCACAGAGGAAACCCGAGGCACCTGTACGTCGCGGACCTCGCCGGCGACTAACCGCCGGCGGGTTTGACTTGTTCGACCTGGGGTTTGACCCCCCC
>NC_057806.1:709701817-709711776 GCF_018294505.1 Triticum aestivum
TGGGCCCCAGCGCCACTAATTCTTAATTAGGATTAATCTAACCTCTGTTAACCCCCCCTGTCACTGACGTGTGGACCCCACACGTCAGGTTTGACCCCAGCCAGCCGCAGTTGACCGCTGACGTCGTGCTGACGTCATGCTGGCGCAATATATATATTTCTAGATTTAAATTTAATCAGGAAATTCCAGAATATAATTTAAACTTCAAAAATTCATAACTTTTATTCTGTAACTCCAAATCAGACAAATTATATATGAAAAATGATCAGAAAAATCCAATCTATCCATCTGTACTATTTTCATGCATGACTAAGCAAGTTAACTTGATGTTTAATGCAGAACAAGGAAAAGCACTTTAAAAGACCATGTTTGAGTTTGAAATTTGAATCTTTGATTCAAATTTGCTCAAACCCTTCTGGTTTTAGTTGCATTAGCCCAACACACTCATATTGCCATGTTTCATGCATGCATCATATTGTTGCACATTGTTTGGTGATGGTTGTGTATCGGTGTCCTTTGCGACAGGTTCTGCCTCCGAGGAGTACCGTGATTACCCTAACGAAGAACCGTATCAGTGCATCGAACCATCAGGCAAGCAACCAACCATTTGATCATATCGATACAAACCCATGTTCTCGCTCCTGCTCTCTTTTACTGCATTAAGACAACGCGTTTCAAACTGCTGTGTGCTACGGTAGTTGAACCCATTTCCTCTGCATGACCTGTCATTGCCACAGTAACTAGATGAAACCCACTAGCATGTGTAGGAGTTGATTGAGCCATATGTATGTGTTGTTCCTACCTTGCTATGCCTGATATGCCTAGAGTCGTGTCAGGTCTGGTTCATCTGGATGATGGGCTAGAGTGAAATGGTTAAGTCGGTAATGAGAGTGGTGTGGTGAACCCGATTTGGTAAAGGTATCGATGAGAGGCCATGTAGGAGTACATGGTGGGTTGTTTCATTGAAGCCGACCTTAAGCACTGAGATCTGTATGTGCGATTTAAGATACAGCTACTACCATGCATTGGGCCCTGAAATATGACCCCGCTCGACTTCTTATTCACCCTAGCTCTCTGTCCAGGAGTTGCAAGTAGTTTCTGGTGTTTGTAGCCTACTGGAGGCCGTGGACAGCGCTGACCGTAGGGGTGGGCTGTGATGCGGTAGGTACGTGGCCGGGTGTACCGAATACCCGTTAGGTATCTCGGGAACCCTGTTCACATCGTTCGGGGCTGTATGGGAAACCTCGGCCGGACTCCCTGTGGATGGAACCTGAATAGGCGATAAACCTGGACTAGAGGCTTAAGTGTTTAGGTAGGTCGTGGTCTACACCCACGTCGGCTTTCGCTTGAAGTCTGCCGAGCACATGTCGTGTGCAGACGCTAAGTGGTGGAAACATGTATGAAGAAGTACACCCCTGCAGGGTTATCATGATCTATTCGAATAGCCGCGTCCGCGGTAAAGGACTACTTGGTTGCCTATACAGTTCATAGACAAGTAAATGGAAACTACTAAAGGCCTCAAGATAAGTGTGAGTGCCGAGGATGGCTCTTCCGTAGGAAGACGGAGGCGGATCCTCGGTAGTGTATTGAAGTGGTGAGTAGTGGACTCGTGTGCGCAAAACCATTTCAAGTTGAAATATCGTAGGATAGTCTAGCCAAGAGTCAAAGCTGGCTTGCTGCAATAACTCCACCAACCCTTCTTGATAATGTGCATGTATGTAGGATCTGATGTAAGTCTTGCTGAGTACCTTTGTACTCATGTTGCTATAATTTACTTTTTTTCTAGAAGACGCTGCAACCCCTTCTGATGGGTTCTACGTAGACGTTGACATCAACGAGTAGGCTAAAGGCCCAAGTGGTGACCCTGAGCTTGTGAAGGACCACGTAGTATAGCTAGGCTTTCCAAGCCTCTTTTATTTTACTAGTTGTCTGTACTCAGACAAGTTACTTCCGATGTTGGTTTGTATGACTGTATGACTTGAATGTTGGGTCGTGAGACCCGTACCTTTGTGTATGATATGTATGGCTCCCTGAGCCTTAAATAAAGTACTTGTGTCGTAGAGTCATGTTGTGATGCTTCGTTGTATTTGCACATATCGAGCATATTGTGTGTATGATTGAAATGCTTGGTATGTGTGGGATCTGACTACCTAGTTGTTTATCTTTAGTAGCCTCTCTTACCGGGAAATGTCTCCTAGTGTTACCGCTGAGCCATGGTAGCTTGCTACTGCTCTGGAACACTTAGGCTGGCCGGCATGTCCTTCTTCGTTCCTGTGTCTGTCCCTTCGGGGAAATGTCACGCATTGAGTACCGGAGTCCTGTTAGCCCGCTACAGCCCGGTTTACCGGAGTCCTGCTAGCCCAGTGCTACAGCCCGGACCCACTTGCTGATGACCGACACGTTCGAAGCTGGGTCATGGATGCCTGTCCCTGTAAGTCTGTGCCACTTCGGGTTTACGACTAGTCATGTCAGCCCGGGCTCCTTATCATATGGATGCTAGCGACACTATCATATACGTGAGCCAAAAGGCGCAAACGGTCCCGGGCAAAGGTAAGGCGACACCCGTGGGAATACCGTGCGTGAGGCCGCAAAGTGATATGAGGTGTTACCGGCTAGATCAATGTGACATCGAGTCGGGGTCCTGACATCAACCTAACAGCCATAAGTTTACAAACCTAGGATATTTGCACTTTTCCTTGAGCAGTAAATACCTGCAATACACTCTTGTTGGTAAACAACACACTCTTCATTGATTAATTATAGATGCCATCATTTTTACTTATTTACCCCACAAGACCGCGTGTCACATTGCTACATTTTCACAGAAGTTCAGGTAGGTGTAGGACGAACTCTTTTGTCGCCAAGTCATCTGACCTAACCCGACGTACCAATGTGAATGCTAATAGACCTTCACGGAAGTTCTATTTAGAGCAGAGTGCTCCATGCATCAAACCCCTTTGGGTATGAATATAGATCAGAGAGTATGATCATTGCAGCTCTCATCTAAGAATGCAATATAAAACATCATTTAGTCACCCACATCAAAGCACTAACGAACCAACAGAAAACTGCAAAAGATTGTCCAGTAGGAGTCAGTGTCCCATTTCCCACCCCTCAATGCCACCACTCCCATCCGATTGCATATCAGACCTTGCCGTACATTGCTAGGCATGGCACGACATCGGATCACCATCTACGAATGCTCACTCAAGAGCATCGGCCGATTGCAGCTCCTAGAGGAGATCCAAGCCCGACGCGCCGCTCGGATTGCAGCTAGCCTGCCTCCGGACTCTTCAGAGCATGAGGAGGAGGAGTAGGCGTCGGACATGGACATGGAGGAGGAGTAGGAGGAAGAGGAGGAAGGTGAGGTGGATCCAGAACCTCCGGCTGCCGGATTCTGGTTGGACAACGTGCAATCGGAGTTCGAGGTTGACTAAGTGGAGGAGGCGGTGGAGCAGGATGCCATCCACGACTCCATCAGGTTGGACACGGAGGTGGATCTGGCACCTCCGGCTTTTGGATTCTGCATGGCCCTCCATTCTGCCATGTTGGGCCAACAACCCCGAGCCAGTAAGAATAAATCCGAGGTATACCGTTGATCATCCAAAGATTAAGCAATCACACGAGCATGACACTGAGATTTGTTAACGAGATTCACCGATATGGCTACATCCCCGGGGTCTGACTATGGACGCTCCTCCCCATGACACTGCTACGATACCGCACCCGGTCGCCCTGGACACTGGCACATGCCGCCGGCTTCTCCTGCATTTTGATACTATTATGTTGGCATATGTTACATTGTGTGTCTACCCCCGCTATATATGAGAGGCCTAGGATACAAGTGTCCTATTTGGACACGACTTTACATCCTATCTAAACACAATACAACTACAAGTCCAACTGTAACCTACTTTGTACACTATATTCGACACAACTCTAATAAACTCCACCTTGGCGAACATTCTCCACCACCTTGAGTTCGTCAATGCGTCAAACTTCCATGTACATTGGACTTGAGCTTATCCCATGAGTACCGCTGCTACTCCAAAGACTTCATGTGACTCCACCTGCAACTTATAGTCCCTTCTTTTCTTGATCACAGTCAACACTCAAGCAAGATTAAGTTCCTTGTTACTTTTGTTTGTGCTTCCAACTTCCAGAGTATCCGTCCAACGTCATTACACACTGATCACTGACCTGCGTGAAAGTGAACAACTCACATATTGAATGCCACACATAAGTGTTACTTGAACTCAACATCACCGCTCCTTTCTTGACCGCCTGTCTGAAATTTGAAGGAATTTCACCATTGCTTGTAGTCACCCCGAGTCAAATTCGTAGGTGTCTCACCACATGTATGACCACCAGAGCCTGACCCGTCTCCATGCCCCGTCCATACCGCACGCCTCTCTGCTATTACCGCGTCGAGCCTCCGCTGTCCCGGTCGAGTCTCAAGGGTCGCGAACCCACATCACTCAACCCCCTCTGTAGAGTACCACCGATCATCACCGACCGATGACGAGTTTCACGCTTCCATCAGACCACTGGGCTCCAGTCCAAACTGCATGTCACTCGCTTTTTTCCTCCTTGCTAAATAGGCTTCGATTCCCTGGATCCGTACATCGTAGCCCCTCAATCCAGCTCCACCTTCAACATGACTCCATGGTGGTTGTACGTGCCACCCCGCGCCCCGTCGACTTCAAACTCTCATGTGCACCATCTTGAATCAATCCCGCGCCATAGTCTTGTCGAAGCCACACAAACCCTCGGGGCCTGTGCTACGTGTTTCCACGCCCAGAAGTCGGTCACCATCAGCATCACGCTCATGTGTCGTTGTCGCTGATTCCAGCACCGTCTTCTGTATCAACCAACTCGCGTCGATCCGTCAGATTGTCCAGTCTGACCCAACCGAACTTGTTCGACTGCAACGACACGCTCTAGGCTCCCAAATTGTCTTCCGCGAATTTTCATCCATCACATGATAATTCCATATTAGCTAACATGACTTCCAGCAACGCCTTCAAGCATCCATGTTGTGCCAACAAATCTTTCATCTGTATCTGCCATAACCCAAGGTTTTCAGTTCCACGAACTTCACCTCAAACCAGATACCGTTGGTGCCATGGTTCTTTGTACGACTGACTGTGTGAAAAATAGCCGAGCTGTCCCAGCCGAAGTACACGAGCAAACCCAGCGTGGTTGCCTCGACCAGAAAAAAAAAACATGGCCTTCACGTGATCTGCTCCCTTGGCTCAACTCCTCGATGCTAGCAATTGCCTTGTCAACGCCTCCTGCTAATTTCGATGGATCCATATGCCTTGATAGATTTCTTTCGCCAATTGATTTACCTGCCAATCTCCGTGTCATATATGGACTCGGTCCAGTTTTGGTCCAAACAAATCTCACTACAGCCTCAAGCCCTCAACGTTGTACGTGTTCCCGAGCAGCCTAGCTTGGCAGTCGCGCCTCCACGCGCTCGCGCTTCCAACGCGGGCTAGCATCGCTAGCACTCCACGCTCCAAGCCTGCCGCCCTAGCACGCACCTCGCACAGGGCTCGGCCAGCCACGCGCTCTTTCCAGGCGGCTTCCAAGCGCCGAGCCAAGCGCCGCTGCCGAGCCATCTGATCTGATTCTGACCGCAACTCGCCCAGACTGCTGTTTGCCTGACTTCTTCCGATCAATCTCAACCGCGCAACACATATTGTATTACGACAACTTCTGTGTAGACGATACCGATCTAGAAAATCAACCCTTCCTCTAAATCAACGTGATCCGCAGCCTCCGAACAACCTAGCTCATGATACCACTTGTTACAATAAATCCGAGGTATATCGTTGATCATCCGAGGACCAAGTAATCACACAAGCATGACATCGAGATTTGTTAACGAGGTTCACCGATATGACTACATCCCCAGGGACTATGGGCGCTCCTCCCCATGACACCGCTACAATACCGCACCCGGTCGCCCTGGACACCGGCACATGCCGCCGGCTTTCCCTGCGTTCCGATGCTATTATGTTGGCATAGGTTACATTGTGTGTCTACCCCCGCTATATATGAGAGGCCTAGGATACAAGTGTCCTACTTGGACACGACTCCATATCCTATCTAAACACAATACAACTACAAGTCCAACTGTAACCTACTTTATACACTATATTCGACACAACTCTAACAGAGCCCCCCTGTGCTGCTGGCCGCCTTGCTCGCAACAAAGCCCTTAGGTTTGTTGCCAAGGTTTGCAAATGACAACATAAATTCATCCCCACTGTCGATAATGATTGCAAGTTTGTTGTTGATCTATTTGATATTTTGGAGGAACACCGTAGGCTCTCTTCTGACGAGCGGGACTTGAGGCGGGACGCTCGCTTGGCGCTCACCGCATCCGTCGCGAGGCAGGCGGTGTACTTCGCAGCGTGGCAAGTGTCGCGTTGTAGCTGCTGGCAATGAGAACACCGGCTACTCCCACACCTAGGCGTCTCAGCGCCGCCGCGGGAACACCATCCATGTGCTCTGCATCAATGGCATGGAGCTCGTCGCCGACAATGCAAAGGCAGCCGTGATGCGTCAGTTCTACTCCAACCTGCTGGGTCGGGCGCCCTGCCCTCTTGTGGGTTCGACCTGGTAGCCCTCTATGCCGGCGCCCCCAAGGTCGACAGGGTCCCTCTCGTGGCACCAATCTCTCGGGCAGAGATCCATACGGCCGTCCTGGCGTTGGACCGGACCAGTGCACCAGTCAATAATATTTGAGAAGGCATATGCTTCGGAGCACCGCTATCCTGGCCGCATGTATTTCTCGGGATAGACGAGGTCATGGCACGGCCAAAGCTCATCTTCAGGTTTTGCAGTTCTTAACCACGTTGGTGCACACAGGATGTCTACTGTAATCACCCTACAAAGTGGTAGGCCACTGCTCCCCTGTCCCTGACCCTGCTGCCTTGACAAAAGACACCAGGAAGCGGACAAGGACAAGGGAACTCGCAGAAAGTCCCTGTACAGCATGCGCAGAAGAGTTTTCTCTCTTTATCTCTGATGTCATTGCTACCATTTGGATTGTGTTGCAGAGAAAGAGGGACGCCGCAGAGTGGATCATCGTGCCACGGCCGCCATTGGAGCGCTGGCTACTTCTTCGTTGAGAAAAAATGTGGACTTTGAATGAGAGAGAACTTGCGGGGTTAGAGAACAACTTGCTTTGAGAAACTGGAGAGAGAACCTGTGAGAGGAGTGAGAGAGAGAGAGAGAGAGAGAAGTGTCATTCTGAAAGTGCTATTTTAGAGAGAACATGAGTATGGGAGTCTGAGAGAAAGCCTTTTGTTTTTCGTAGGTAAAAAAGAGCTTGTGCAGCATATGAGAGCGTGAGGAAAGAGACAGCTTGTGTGAGAGAGATTGAGCATGCATGTGAGAGAGCTTTGAAGAAGAGACATGGACCTCATACAATAATGATTTTTGTGCTGGGAGCCTGGGAGATGCTGGGCACTGTGAGGAAAAGACCAAAACCCCACAGGTCTACGGCCGGCCACTGTTCTTGTGGAGGACCTACGAAGCAGACGTACTGTCATATAGAACTACTCCTCCTGATCAAGAGATAGGTTCTCCTCGCATCTCGAGACACACTACAGTGATGAATGGTCAAGATAGCAGGGCTCCGAAGCATATGCCTGAAAAATCCGCGTCCGTGCACCGGGACCAGACGGGCTTGTGCGGACTTTCTACTAGGCCGCCTGGCCCGCGGTCGCTGATGATTTTCAGCGGCTCTTCGATGACATCCACTTGGGCGTGACGCACCTCGACGAGATCAACAGAGCTCTCATCACCTTGCTGCCCAAAAAGGAAGGAGTCTCGACTCCGCGGGATTTCCGTTCCATTTCTCTCGAGAACAGGGACATCAAAATCCTATGCCGTGGGATCATGATGAGGCTCCAGAAGTAGATTGTCGAGCTCATCAATGAGGACCAGTCCGACTTCCTGTCCAGGCGAAGCATCTGGGAAAACTTCATGTATGCGGCCCAGCTTGTGCAATGATGTCATAAGCGTGGCGCGACCACCCTCGCCTTCAAGCTTGACTTTGCAAATACCCTCGACTCCATCGCTTGGCCCAGCTTGCGCCTGATCATAGAGACGTGAGGGTTCCCCCCACCTGGTGCGACTGGATGAACCTCACCTTCCATTCCTCGAGGGCGGCCATGCTACTTAATGGTGTGCTGGGAAGGTGGTTCACGGTATTGAAGGGGCTGCTCTAGCGCGATCCTCTTTTCCCCTACCCGTTCCTCCTCATTGCCGACATGCTCCAACACATGATCTGGGGGACGAGGCTCTCCACCACCCCTAGTCGATGGGGCGCCCCCGGTGGTGCTCCAGTATGCCAACGACACGCTGATCATCATGCGGGCGGAACTGGCGGCGTCGGCTCGGTTGCGGGTCATTCTTGATCTGTCCGCCTCGACTGTGGGCCTCGTGATCAACTTCACCAAAGGCACCCTCGTCGCCATGGATGTCCTGGCGGATGCCCTAGTTGTGATCGTAGCCACATTCCAATGCAGCGTCGGCTCCTTCCCCCAGTCCTATCTCGGGCTGCCCCTTTCCCGCGACAAACTCAAGCTCGACGACTTTGCGCCCGTGATCGCTAAGGTGGACCGTTATCTTGCGGGGTGGTGGGCGCGCCTACTATCCTGGGCGGGGCGCCTCGTGTTGATCAATGCGGTCCTCTACTACATCCCAAACTATGCCATGGCGTCCATACGGCTCCCCCCGGCGGTGTTCGCATTTCTTGGAATGTCGCCGACCGGGCCTCTGGTGTGCAGTTCCTGATCGCATGGGACCGTTTTGCCTGTCCAAGGATGGCTCGCCATCCCTTGCTGCGACCCTCAAATGCTACCGAGACGATGTGATCCTCTGGCGAGCCAGGTTCAATCGCCTAATCGTTGGCTCTGTCTGGTGTGCCCCCCTCCTTTGTTCTCTGCCCTCACGGTTGAAATTAAAAAAAAGTCTGATGTATCTACAAACTATAATATCGTCCTTGCTATCTTGTTTCTGTGCAGCAAGATATTGGACAGGGTAGTGACAGTTGAATATGCCTTCAGGGTTGATGACAATGAAAGAGATGACAGACATGGCAGTCCCAGACGAGGCGGCGACAAATACGGCAGTCCCAGACGAGGCGGTGACAGATATGACAGTCCCAGACGAGGCGGTGACGATACGGCAGTCCCAAACGAGGCCATGTAACTCTGGGTACGATCGCCGCGATCGAGCACCGTACGGTAGGAGCCGTAGCCCTGTCTATGATCGTTATGACACAGATGATGTACGCGGTTTTAAGCAATTGTTGGTGGAACTGACACGGATGATGTGCGCGGTTACGCCTCTTAATGGCCTCTTGACGAACTATGCCAGTGAATGAATCCCTCTGCATTTACCACCTGACACTTTCGAGAGCTAGTTTGTTTGTTTGTTGTATGGTATGCCAGTTCACAGTACTAGCTAAGATGTTAGTAATGCCCAAGATATGTATGGTTCAGTGCCAATGGTGTCACGAAAGCTAGCACGGCCTGGAGATTTATGTACCAGTAACTTTTTTGTTCTCACAATGATCTTTTTGTGAATTTGGCTAGAAATTCATTTTCTACAAAATTCAATGGGGATAATTATTTGTCGAGGATACAACTCCAACTCAAGCTACAACAACTCCCACTGAGTTCCATCCAAACCCTCCCGACCCCCGCATCGCCCGAGCCAAGCGACTCGGGGGAACCCTAGCCGCCGGCGCCCTGTCGCCCACCCTCCACTCGCCGTCGCCTCCTGCCACACAGAGCTCCCCCGGCTCGTGAGCACTCTGCACGAAGAACGACGGCCCGCCGCCGCCAGATCTGCACGGGCTTCCCCCGGCAGGAGCTTTTGGCGAGGGCGGAGGCAGAGGGAGTAGTGGGAGGGGGCGTTCGGCCGGGGGAGGGGTC
>NC_057806.1:709711970-709748585 GCF_018294505.1 Triticum aestivum
TGGCACAGACCGAAGGCGTGGCTAGCCAGGTACACAGAAATTTTTTTGAAACAGACGCAAAAGCTTTGCCTCATCCATTAATTAAGAGAGAAAAGAGTTTGTTACAAGTCACACAATACACGGCATGAGATCACTCTCGCAAAATAAGAGACCCTAATTTTTTTGCACCGGCGATGACCCAAAGGTTAGCCTCAGAATCGATGGAGTCAAGCAATGTAGGTGGAGGGGCGCTCTTGTGCTTGAAGACCCTTGCGTTTCGCTCATTCCAGACGGTCCACGTAACAAGCATGGTGAGGGACGCCTTGGCTTGGCGGTTTGGCGTGCCATTGTCGCAAGTACTTGCCCACCAAGCCTCAACCGAGTCGAAGAGGGGCCAACCATTGGTGTCAAGACCGTGAATGTGGTATTTGTCAATGATCAAGGACCAAAGCCTTCGTGTGTAGCGGCATTTGAAGAAGAGATGAGACCCACATTCCTGCACTCTCTTGCAAAGAGGGCAGAGATCACAGTTGGGCCACCCGCGTTTGGCCAATCTATCGGCGATCCAAATTCTGTCTTGCAACGCCAGCCAAGCGAAGAACTTGACTTTTGAGGGGGCCCAAGCCTTCCAAACCATTTTATCCAAAGGTGTGAGAACCATCCCTAGGAATTGTGCCTTGTAAGCAGATGCCGCCGAGTAGGTCCCACTAGCCGTGTGCTTCCATACAATGTCATCCTCGGTGAGTTCATCAAGTTGGACCTCGTGCAAAAGCGCCCAAAGAGTGAAGAACTGTGTTATGTGCTCCACGGAGATGTTGGTGGGGGGTTTGATCTTGTGGATCCATGCATTGTGTGAGAGGGCCTCCCGCACCTTCCAATTCTTTCTCTTTGACGCTTCGTGAGTGAGCGGGGCAATGTCTTTTGGCTTGCGCCCAAGGAGCCAAGGTGAGTCCCAAAAGGGGGTCTTCGCACCGTTGCCAATGGTGATAGTGGTGGATGCATAGAAAAAATTTAAGTCCTCCTCGTCACATGGGTTTCCCATCCCCACCCACATCTTGGTGGGCTCCTTCCATTCATACCATGGCCATCGCAATCGGAGGGCCCGTGTAAACTTGTTGGTGTTAAGGACCCCAAGTCCCCCATATTGAAGTGGCCGGCAAACAATCTCCCAGTTCACCTTGCATTTCGCTCCCGTCGTCTTGTCCGAACCGGACCAAAGGAAAGCTCTCTGAAGTTTGTTGACTTTGAGCAAGATGGTTGGCGGAATAACTAGCGGTGTGGCGGGGTAGACCACTTGGGAGGTGATCACGGACTTGACAAGAGTCGTTCTTCCGATGGTGGTGATGTTTTTTCCCTCATAAGTTGTTAGCTTGCTTGCAGCCTTGTCCACTAGAAACTGAAGATCCACCAACTTTAGTTGCCAAACTGAGAGAGGAAGCCCCAAGTAGCGCAGAGGGAAGGAAGTCCTAACAGCCGGTAACCTCTGGGTCAGGCAGCCCAGATCGAGGTGATTGCAGCGGATGGGCACAAAAGAGCTCTTGTGGAAGTTAGTGCACAGCCCCGTGACCTCACCGAAGCCCCTCAAAATGTCTGCAAGGTTGTCAACGTCACTTTTGATCGGAGCCAAGAAGACAGCCGCATCATCCGCATAGAGGGAGGTCCTCATCATGGCTCCCCTACCCCTAATTTTATGTAGAATCCCTTTTCTCGTAGCCACATCAAGAATTCTTTGGAGAGGATCAATGGCGATGACGAAAAGCAGCGGGGATACGGGGTCCCCTTGCCGGAGGCCCTGCCCATGTTTAATTGGCTCGCCGGCAATACCATTGAGGATGATCCTCGAGGAGGAGGAGCAAAGGAGGGCTGCAATCCAGTCCCTAAATTTGCTTGGGAATCCTCGCCGTTGGAGAAGGTCGAGCAAGTACTCCCACTTCACGGTGTCGAAAGCCTTGCGGATGTCAAGCTTGAAGAGAAGTGAAGGGGTCTTGCTCTTGTGTAGGCGTCGAGCAAGATTACGGACATACATGAAGTTGTCATGGATGCTTCTTGTTTTGATGAAGGCGCTCTGGGCGTTGGAAACGAGCTTTGTCATGTGGGGGGCAAGCCTTAAGGAGAGCACCTTCGCAATAATTTTCGCGATCGCGTGGATGAGGCTAATGGGCCTATAGTCGGCGATTCCCTCCGCCCCTTCTTTCTTAGGCAGTAGCACCACATTGGCGGAATTTAGCCACTGGAGGTTTGAAGTGTGGAGGGAGTCAAAAAGGTTGATGACCCGCATGAGGTCGGCCTTGACAATGTTCCAACACCTCTTGAAAAAAAGGCGCGTGAACCCATCCGGTCCCGGGGCCTTGTCACTTGGCATGTCGTTGATCGCTTCGAGGACCTCACCCTCGGTCATAGCAGAGTCAAGGCCCTGGAGGTCAAGGGGTTCCAAATTTAGCTCATCCCTGTACACAGAAAATTGAGTACGTGTACACGTACAGGCCGGCCGGCGCACGGGGATTCGCCAGCCGTCGCGGCCGCCGCGTAACCCTGGGATATACATAGTATTGCTGCACTAGTGCTGCGCTGACGCATGCATCTGCGTACGTAGGCAAAATTGCCATGCACCACGTAAGGCCACCTGCATTTTAATTAGTACGTAGGCAAAATGGCCATGCACCTCTACAGGGTCAATTAGTAGATTAGCTAGTACGTACCACCTTGTATAATATTGTACAACATAAGAGAATTACATAGCTACAATATTACATGCAGTACCCTTAAATATCCAATTTAGGAGGTCTTTAGTTGGGGAGCATTGGAATTTCTGGTTACCCTTGATGCGGAGGTTGACGGATGTTCAACTCTCCAATAAGCCAGACTCCTTACTTTGGAAGTTAACTAGAAGTTTGAGTGTTTACAGTCAAATCAATGTATATAAATCTAATTAATTCTGACACAATTCCAAGATCGATACATATTTGAAAAGTTAAAGTTCTCTTGCGTATCAAGATTTTCATGTGGTTTGTCCACAAGCAAGTAATCCTTACCAAAGATAATTTATTAAAGCGACGGTGGGCAGGTAGTGCATGATGTTGTTTTTGTGATCAAGATGAAACAATACAGCACCTCTCCATAGATTGCCCTCTCGCGAAATTACTTTGGCGAACCATCCATATAGCCTTTAACATTATGCCTCCAGTTAGTATTGATGCGTTATTTGGGACATGGCTAACTGGACTGGATCATATTACTGCGGCCCGTATTCGGATTGGAATATGCGCGCTTGTTTGGGCTATGTGGAACTGCAGGAATGATATTCTTTAACAGACAACACATTTTAACTTTCTTGTAGGTTATCTTTAGAGTTACGGCATGGATCCGTACGTGGTTATTACTCACTCCTACGGACTCCAGGGAGCCTTTGGTTACTGGGTGCAACCAGTGGAAGATGGTAGCACGGGGTATCTTCAACCGGTTTGGATGGCGGTCTCATAATAGGATAGGTGTTTAGCGATCTTGTCATATTATCCCGCAGGTTGTGGCAATGAGTTTGGATTTCCTTTTTTGCTCCGTTTGCGAGCTATACTGGATCTAAGACTATGTTTTTGTTCGCTTTTCTTCATAATATGGCTGGGTAAGCCTCCTTTAAAAAAAAACTAGTCCATCATGTGTATACTCTTCCCTGTGTATGCTGCACTCACGAAAATTCTTTTCTCATTCCAAAATTAATCAGATGACAGTTAGTCATGTAGGAGAGAGAGAGAGAGGTCGATCCGTATTTTTTTAATACTATCAAAAGTATTTAACCTCTCTTTTTTGGTACAAAACCTCGTCGAACACTTCTCTGCGAGCCAGCCCTCCAGGCCTCTTCGTGAGCCGTCCTTCTACCGGGTTGCACACTGGGCCTTAGTCATTGTCGTCCAGGTCGACCCAGTAAGCGAGGTGACTCTTGAGCCGCCAAGTGATGGGCCGGGTTATACCTCCTGGCCGGGTCAAACTGAGGGGATATCCCCAACAATGCGGGACTTAATAAATTGTATCCCATTGTGACTTGCTAAAATTCATCAGCGATGATATGGGGTTTCGTGAGGCGGTCGATGTATGCGTCTTATGTGGGATCGGTTTCACAGGGTGTGACTGGACTTTCGAGAAAAAGGTACAAGGTGACACTTATATGCTGGTGAGACTGAGATGAGCCCTCTTGCTACTCCGGCAAAACATAAACTACCTGCAAGAAACTGGGACAATTGATTGGCCGAAGTAAAACTACTCGCAAGAAAATCAGATCAACATGTCAAAATTACAAAGTTGTTTTTCATACAAGCATCCTAATTAACTTGGGATCAGGATTGCATCGAAGGATAACATAACAGAATTACAACAAAACATAAACCAAAATGGAAAACACTATTATATCAAACCAACCAACATCCGTCCTGGTGAAGAAGCAACTTCACATTGGACGAGATTTATTTTTGTCACCACATGCCACAATGAACCAGGAAAGGGAAAACATCATGTTCACAAAAATATCCTTCTAAACACATCAGAAAGCGGGTTGGAACGAGCAGACCCTTGCGTCCGTGTACACCTTCCCTGGGAGGCAGTAGTAGCCCTCCTCTGGTGCACAGTGTGAGTCATCTTTTTTTTGAAAAGGGGGAATTCCCCGGCCTCTGCATCAGAAAGATGCATACGACCATCTTATTAACCAAATAACGCTGTGCCAACATGGTTTCAAGGTCTCCAAAAGTAATAAGAAAAAAGGAAAAAAGCTCACACAGAGCCAAAGAAGGCTAGAAACACCCACTAGCCATGAACAGACGCCACAACCGGCTGGCTAAAACTAGATAGGTAAACTACATGCCTATCCTATTACATGACCGCCATCCAAACCGGTTGAAGATATCCCGAGCTACCATCTCCCATCGGAAAGACCCAGTAACCAAATGCTCCCTGGCCTCCGTCTGGGTGAGTAGCGACCATGAACGGATCAGAGCCGTAGTGCGGAATAAAACCTGCAAAAAATGTATACATGATATTCTGTTAAAAAACAAATCATTTCTGCAAGTACAGATAGTCCACAGCAAAGCGCAAACTCCAACCCGAATGTGTCTCGCTAAGTCAGGCTCAATCCCATTAAGTCATGTCCCAAATAGCGCGTTAACAGAATTCGGTAGATTGATATTAAAAGCAATGTAGACCGTCTGCCAAAGTACTTTGGCCAACGGGCAATCAAAAAAGAGATGTTTGATAGTCTCATCCCGTTCACAGAAACTACACCTAGTAGGTCCTGTCCAATTACGCTTTATCAAGTTGTCCTTTGTTAAAATAACTTGTTTATGGACAAACCACATAAGCACTTTTATTTTCAAAGGAATTTTGACAGCCCAAACATGCTTAGAGGTAGGAATGGAGTTCGAATTAATAACATCAATGTACATTGATTTAACAGTGAATGCTCCAGACCTAGTCAATTTCCAGCGTAATTCATCGGGTTGTTGAGATAGTTGGACCTCCATCAGTCTCCTAACTAAACGGAGCCATTCTTCCCAACGATTGCCCGCTAGCGTCCGTCGGAACTGAATATTAAGGGGGATAGATTGAAATACCGAGGCGACGAACACTTCACGTCGTTGAACAATACGGTACAAAGACGGATATTGGATGGCCAAAGGTGTTTCGCCGAGCCAAGTATCCTCCCAGAAACGTGTACTAGAGCCGTTTCCAATAGCAAACCTCATCCTATTAAAGAAAGCTTGTTTGACTTTCATCAAACCTTTCCAGAAGGGTGAATCAGTCGGCTTGACTGTAACCTGGGACAAAGTTTTTGTCTGGAGGTACTTGGCACGAAGGATTTGAGCCCACACGGCATCATTCTCCGTTGAGAGCTTCCACAGCCACTTGCTAAGAAGGCATCTATTCTTAATTTCTAGATTCTCAATACCGACACCCCCTTGGTCTTTCGGTCTACAGATGATATCCCATTTAGCAAGCCGATATTTTCGTTTAAGCTCATCACCCTGCCAAAAGAAACGCGATCGATAGAAGTCCAGTCTCTTCCTAACACCAACTGGGACCTCAAAGAACTATAGGAGAAACATAGGCATGCTCGTGAGCACCGAATTAATCAGGATTAATCGGCCTCCGTATGACATGAGCTTACCCTTCCAACAACTCAGTTTCTTCTCAAATCAGTCCTCGATGCACTTCCACTCTTTGTTTGTCAGCCTACGATGGTGGATTGGAATCCCCAGGTAAGAGAAGGGCAACTCTCCCAACTCGCACCCAAACAATTGCCTATAAGCCTCCTGTTCGTCTTTAGCTCTACCAAAATAGAACAGCTCGCTCTTATGAAAGTTAATCTTTAACCCGGTCAATTGTTCAAATAGGCATAACACAAGCTTCATATTTCTTGCCTTGGCCAAGTCATGCTCCATAAAGATAATTGTATCATCTGCGTACTGAAGGATGGATACACCTCCATCAACGAGATGAGGTATCAATCCACCTACTTGACCATTTTCCTTAGCCCTTCCTATCAAAATTGCTAACATATCCACCACAATGTTAAATAGGATAGGGGACATCGGATCTCCTTGTCTTAGGCCTTTATGTGTCTGGAAGTAATGACCTATGTCATCATTAACTTTAATTCCCACACTACCTTTTTGCGTAAATGATTCAACCTGTCGACGCCAGGCTTCATCAAAACCTTTCATACGCAATGACTGTTGGAGGAATGGCCATTTGATCTTATCGTATGCTTTCTCGAAATCCACCTTAAAAATTACTCCATCTAATTTTTTGGAATGGATTTCATGGAGCGTTTCATGCAGGACAACCACCCCTTCAAGGATGTTTCTGTCCGGCATGAAAGCAGTTTGGGACTGTTGCACCACAGAATGCGCAATCTGTGTGAGCCTATTAGTCCCTACCTTGGTGAAAATTTTGAAACTAACATTGAGGAGGCATATCGGTCTGAATTGCTCAATTCTCACAGCATCCGTTTTCTTAGGAAGCAATGTGATAGTTCCAAAATTCAAGTGAAATAACTGAAGCTGTCCAGAGAACAAGTCATGGAACATAGGTAGCAAATCCCCCTTAATAATGTGCCAACACTTTTTATAGAACTCGGCCGGGAATCCATCCGGACCGGGAGCCTTATTGTTTTTCATCTGTGCAATAGCATCAAACACCTCCTTCTCTGAGAACGGGGCAACCAGAATATCATTTTCGGCAGCCGTTAGCTGAGGCACATCCTCAGTCCTAGACTCATCGAGGGACACACAATTATCCTTCGGGGGTCCAAATAACTGCTTGTAATACTCGGTAATATACGTTTTTAGGCTGTCTTGTCCTAAAATAGTGCCCTC
The DNA here is from genome assembly GCF_018294505.1 of Triticum aestivum. Taxonomy (NCBI): domain Eukaryota; kingdom Viridiplantae; phylum Streptophyta; class Magnoliopsida; order Poales; family Poaceae; genus Triticum; species Triticum aestivum. The sequence continues at coordinate 709,719,308 of NC_057806.1, forward strand.
ATCTTGTTCAAGCTGAAAGATGCGCTTCTTTCTGTGCTTCCCATTAGCTATCAAATGGAAGAATTGAGTATTTGCGTCCCCTTGGACCACTTTGCGCACTTTAGCACGCAAAGCCCACTTCAATTCTTCTTCGCGGAGCAGTTCTTTCAACCTCTTTTCCGCCTCATTTTTAACCTGAAGCTCAGCAGGCAGTAAGATAATGGATTCGGCCTTTATGTCCAGGGCCTGTATAAGAGAAAGGAGTCTATCCTTTTCAATCTTATACACACCACTGAGGTGCTTAGCCCATTCCCGTAAGAAACTTCTCAAATGCCTAATCTTATTCTGCCAACGCTCGATCGCAGTCGCGCCTCCTGCACCTCTAGCCCATTCCCTGGCAATCAAATCCAAGAACCCCTCGCGTTCGAACCATGACATCTCGAAAGAATAGGTGTTCTTGTTACCCACGTGGTTCGGCTCCCTTGAGTCCATGAACAAGGGTGTGTGATCGGATATTCCCCTCGAGAGAGCTTGCACCGTAACCAGAGGGAACTTTTGTTCCCACTCCACGCTTGCAAGAACTCGATCAAGTTTTTCATAAGTCGGATTTGGCAGAGCGTTAGCCCAGGTAAACTTTCTACCAGAAAGCTCAATCTCCCTCAGATCCAAGCTTTCAATAATGGTATTGAACATAAACGACCATCTGCCATCAAAGTTATCATTGTTCTTCTCCTTTTTCCTTCTGATGATATTGAAATCACCTCCAACTAAAATTGGAAGTTGTTCTGACCCACAGATTCGAACAAGGTCCGCCAGAAACTCCGGTTTAAGCTCGGGCTGTGCGGCACCATAAACCGCCACCAAAGCCCAGTTAAAACCATCTATCTTGGACCTGACTCGAAACTTTACCGCGAAGTCACCCATCACTACACTTCGGACTTCAAGCGAATCGCATCTCACACCGAGTAAGATACCACCCGATCTACCTCGCGGAGGGAGGCAATGCCAATCAAAATCAATACCACCCACAAGGGAAGAAAGAAACTGGGGCGCAAAGTTTTCTCTACCAGTCTCCGATAGAGCGACAAAATCTAACTGCTGCTCTAAAGCTGCCTCAGCAAGGAACATTCTTTTAGCCAAGTCCTTCAGACCTCTGCTATTCCAAAAAATTCCTCTCATATTTCATCATGGAATTTTTTAGTAATTCGAATCCTAGCACTCCTACGAACCGCAGAATCAGGATAGATCTTCCGGTTCCACTTACATTTTGGTTTACTAGGCTCTGCCTCTCGGTCCTCATAACCGGGTGGACTTAAATTATCAGCGTCAATCTCGATGGGTACATCATCATCCTCAACCATCTGATTTGGAGGTGCTAGATCCGCACACAGATTATCTAGCACTCTAAACCCTAACGCATCAATCTCATCATCATTCATCGGTTTAACTGCTGCAAGATTATGAATAGTGTCTAAGACACGTTCCGCCTCTAAATCTAACAGATCATTGACCGAATTGTTGATCTCACTATCCGTGGCACCTAGTGAAACTTCTAACTGGTTTGCATTATTTATAATCTCCTCATTAGAAAAATGCAATAAAGAGTTAGAAACGTTCACGGACATACCAGAGGATGAGGATGATGCAGCCTCGTGAAGCTTGGCCGCCCTCATAGCGCACCGCTGCTGCATATCATCCACCTCCGGGAGCTCGTGGATGCGAGCGTTCGTCCGTCTCCCCGTCGAGACAGGGTCCGGGATCCCGCCAAAAGCAACAACCTCCTCCCTAGTAAAACCTAGCGTTGAATCCCTCAAAGGGTCAACCGAGGTTACCAGAGGAGGCGGCTGCGGGCTCCCAAGCCCCACAGATGGGTGTCCCACACTGGGGTCCTCTGCCACCGGTGCGAACGGGGAGGGGATGACGGGGGCCGCCTGCCCACGCTCTCCTCCCGCCCCATCCGCCGGTGCAGACGAAAGAGCTATCGGCGAAGGAGAGGCGGTCCTCCAGACCGCCGGGGAAGAAGGATGAGCCAGGGCCTCCTGCCCTAGCCCCTCCCCCAATGCAGAAGATGGCGCAGGAGTCGCCGCCACCACTGGAGTAGCAAGAGCCGAGGCCACCTGCCTCGGGCTCCCTTCCCCAGCGCTGGTCGACCCCAACGTGACCGACGTCACCGGCGTCGGGATATGGAGGGGAGACATCAAAGCCTCCTGCCCCGACCCCCCTCCCCCCAACACCAGCTCACAGGTAGCCATCCGCACCGGAGCCTCGACCACAAGAGAAGGAAGGGAGAGAGAAGCGACCTCCGGCTCCCCCACCCCATCTCCATCCAGAGTCCTAACCGATGAGGCCCTCACCAAGCGACCAGAACCGCCAGCCCCCTCAAACTCCAACAGAGGAAGCGTGCGCTCAAACAAATCATCTGAGTCAACCCGGTCACTCCAAAGCCTAGGCGGCGCTGATGCTGGCTCAAAAGACCCGAACCGCAACGAGGTCATAGGCACCGATGGCGATGCTGCCGGCTCAACCCCGGTCCCATCCCCGGGCAACTGAGCATCTGGGCGAGAGGCGTTAGACCCCTCTCGTGCAGACTCATCAGGCTACTCCCCATTGGCGCCCGCATCGCCATCACCCTCATGCATATCAACATCATTCCCATTAACCGTATCTGCAAACAGATCAGTGTCCTCAAACTCAACATCGAGCGGGAATACCTCGCCCCTATAGGTCCAGTTGACCACATCAGGCACGAACTCAATATCCAGAACACTGACTAAAAGCCGGGCCACCCCATAAGCCCGAGTAAAAGCCATATCAACTCTCTCCGTCTTCCCAACCAACGTGCCCAAACTGGCCACCACTCGAACATCCTGCAAAGGCTTAGACGGGGCCCCTACAAACCGCAACCAGACCTGCGTAAGCGGCTTTCCCTTAGGCTCCACCTTCTTCCATTCGTGGAACTCCAGAATGCACGAAGTGCCAGGGACTCGACATAAACCAAAGCTCAACAACCGCTGCAGGTCATCCACCGTGGGGAAGTCGACCTTATAGATCTTATCCTCGAGAACCACCAGCTCCCACCGAAAGTCCCCCGAAGCCAGCTCCTGAAGCCTACGCACGATCTGAGCCTCAGTGACTTCTCCCTGGGTAGCTTTGACAACCCCGGTAGTCAGGCTCGGGGTCTCCTCCGGAATCTCTCACGCAGCCGTGATTCAAAAATCATGAGCTCGGCACAGTAAACTCCATACACAGTCAGCGACGGAGCCTGGTCACGCAAAAACGGGCACTCCCCCGAGGCATGAGCCGGCTTGCCACACGTGTCACACAGCTCGGCCACGCACTCAGCAATGAAGTGGCCCTTCTCCCCACAACGGTAGCAAAGCATCTTCTCCTTCTTGCGCGCATACTTGGACACCCTCTCAGCATCGGGCCTGTCGGTATCCTCAGCCACCTTCCCAGCCTCAGGAACCTCGGCACTGCCCAAGGCATTCACCACCTCCATCGCCTGGGGAGGAAGCTTAGTAGAAGCATGGTCGGGCTCCACTGCAGACGCCGCAGGATCAACTGCCCTAGGCGGAGGCGGTCGGCGATGTCTCCCACGGCCCCCACCCCGGCCACCACGATGGCCACGATAGCCTCCTCTCTGGCGGTGGTCCGGGCCTGAGGCCCCCTCGACAAAACCGCCTGAAGGGCCGAGAAACAATCTCTTCGCAGACCTGTCACTCTGCCAGGTAAATCCACGACCTCCACCCATAGAGGAGGAACCTCGATGCTGTCCGTCACCATATGCATCATACCCGTCGTCCCCCCACTGGCCTCGGGGCGGATCATTGGGCTCTCCACTGCTGGAATTATGTCTCGTCTGCGTCGGACCCGCGCGATTCTGAGCCGGCCTTGCGACGTAGTGGGGCGGAGGAGCAGTACGAGCCGGACCGCCCGAAGGTGTCTGCTTCACCCCATGGGTAGTACCGCCGCGGGCCACCTGAGCCGCTGCAGCCACGACCAGCGCCGGCGGCCGAAGGCCAGCACGACCCGGCCTCAGCCCGCCCCGCCCTGCAGCAGGGGGCAGTTGCCCCGGTGGCCGGACGCCCGGGTGGCCAGCGCCTCGGCTCGGATTAGCCGGCGCAACTCCACTACCCGCCGGTGGCCTCTGACCGGGCGGAGCCGGGGCTCCTCGCCCAGCACCCGCCACCTGCGGCGGGGCCGCCCCACCCCTACCTGCTGCGTTGGTTTTCATGGCAGGCGGCGGCGCTGTCCCACGACCAGCCATCTCACTGAGCGGCCGGATGCTCCTTGCCCGACCGGCTCCAGAGGTGAGAGGGCGGATGCGCTTTGCACGGCCAAGACCAGAAGATCGGAACCCAGCCGTCCCTTGCCTGCGAACCCTAGCGCGCGGCTGGGACGAAACTGGAGCAGCACGATCAATGGAATCGCATGCACGATCGAGAAAAACGCTCGTGGAAACCGGACCTGCCTGGGCCTCATACCCAGCAGTCTCGGGCCCAACACACAATGTTAATGCTTCAGGCAAAACCGGCCCACAGAAGCCCAACAAGTGTTTCAAACGCTCCTGACGTGCCGTCGTGATCTGGATCGCCGGGATCGCCGACATGGCTGTCGCGTTCCCCTCCGGCGCCGATCGAGACACTGGCCGACGCGCCTTCTTCCTTCTAGTAATCATAGTCCAAGAATCCGGACGGATCAGATCGAAAATTGTTAAGTTCGGGAGACTAACCTTAGGCAAGGGGCCCTTCCATGGTCGGATCGCCGTCGCCGCCGTTCTCCGATGAACCACGCGCCGGATCATCTCCTTCTTCTCACTCGCATCTAGCCCAATTCGCGTCGGATCGTCGGGAGGCAGGATCTTGTCCATAGTCGTTGCCACCTCATCCTCGTCGTAGCCGGAATGGAAGAATTCGCAGATAAGATTAGACGGGGTCGGCGATCCCGGGGAGGCCGCCGCGGCATCCTCATCTCCGTCTTCATCTTCTTCATCGGGTCCCGCTAAAGCCCAGAACCGTCCGCCCACTCGCCTCTGAACTCCGGCCACCGATGACGGCGTAGCCGTAGTCGCCCCTCGGGTCGCCCCACGGGTCGCCCCTCGGGTCATCTTGCTGCGATCGCCGCCTCTAAAAATGGGAGAGAATTTCACTTCCCGGCCTCTGCACCAACTAGGGATGCATACGGCCATTTTAGTATGAGTACCAAGATAAACATGGTCCTCAGATATTTTTAAATGAGTATCAAGATATTTCTTGATGAGTGGTTTCACCACACACCAAACTTGATCCTCAATAAACGGGGGAAAACCCCTGTGCATCACCTGTCAATTCTAGGAATTGAACTCGGGTCGTTAGGCTGCACAACCGCATGCCCAACCATTGTGCCTTCAAAGGCAAAGTTGCGGTTCTTGCCCCAGTGCGGGATGGCGTTGTACTTGTGCAGCGCCATCTGCTGGAGCTCATCGAGCACGTCATAGTGCGGGTTGGGCTCACCCTTGCTGTAACTCCGGTAGTAGGGTATATCAAAGTTGATTGAGTCCTCTGGTTTGCCAAGGTAGGCAGAGGATGCCTTGACGTAGCAGAGGAGCATTCCCATACTGGCGTCGATTCCACAAAAGGATAGCGGGCTACGGTCACGTAGCTGTTGCATGTCGGCGATGAACGCTGGCACCAAGGTTGTCAGAATCGCGATTCTGTCATACGATTCTACGACTTTACGATCCAAACTAACCCCTATGATCCTACGATTTTAGTTCTTAGAATCTACATTTCTACGATTCTGATAGTGAAGATTCTATGATATGCGATCCTACCATCAAAGCTCCGATCCAATTCAAGATCACGATTCTGACAACCTTGGCTGGCACCCTAGAGAGCGCGATGCTATAGCCATTGGTGTAGAAGAAGGTTCCCCGGATGCGTGGGTCCCATGTGCATGAGGTGAGGAGTGCATCTTCTTGGCTACCGAGACATGCACCGGACGCTTGGATCTGGTGCTGGAAGCCCACCACTGGGTACCCAGTGAACATGCTGCCGTTGTTGGTGAACCCATATTATGTTCTCTCGAATAGCGATACCGTCGCATTTGCCGCCTTGCATCGGGCGATGGCATTGATGTTCTTCTCGAGAAGCTCCATTGTGACTCTGCCTCTGATGAGCGGGGCCGTCGGGTTGGAGCGGAATCCTAGGTGGTCATTGAGGCCGTGGCCCACCGTCTTGATGGCCACACGGTCGTCCTCGCGGTAAATGTGTTGGGTAACGTAGCAGAAATTCAAAATTTTCCTACGTGTCACCAAGATCAATCTATGGAGTCATCTAGCAACGAGGGAGGAGTGGATCTACATACCCTTGTAGATCGCGCGCGGAAGCGTCCAAGGGAACGGGGTTGATGGAGTCGTACTCATCATGATCCAAATCTCCGATGATCCTAGCGCCGAACGAACGGCACCTCCGCGTTCAACACACGTATGGAGCAGCGACGTCTCCTCCTTCTTGATCCAGCAAGGGGGGAGGAGAGGTTGATGGAGATCCAGCAGCACGACGGCGTGGTGGTGGAAGTAGCGGGATTCCAACAGGGCTTCGCCAAGCGCTGCGGGAGGAGGGAGATGCGTCACGGGAGGGAGAGGGAGGCGCCAGGGCTTAGGTGCGGCTGCCCTCCCTTCCTCCCACTATATATAGGGCCAAGGGAGAGGGGGGCACAGCCTTGGCCCTTCCTCCAAGGAAGGGTGCGGCTAGGGAGGAGTCCATCCTCCCCAAGGCACCTAGGAGGTGCCTTCCCCCTTTAGGACTCTTCCTTTTCTTATCCCTTGGCGCATGGGCCTCTTGGGGCTGGTGCCCTTGGCCCATATAGGCCAAGGCGCACACCCCTACAGCCCATGTGGCCCCCCGGGGCAGGTGGCCCCACCCGGTGGACCCCCGGGACCCTTCCGGTGGTCCCGGTACAATACCGGTGACCCCGAAACTTGTCTCGATGGCCGAAATAGCACTTGCTATATATAATTCTTTACCTCTGGACCATTCCGGAACTCCTCATGACGTCCGGGATCTCATCTGGGACTCCGAACAACATTCGGGTTACCGCATACTAATATCTCTATAACCCTAGCGTCACCGAACCTTAAGTGTGTAGACCCTACGGGTTCGGGAACCATGCAGACATGACCGAGACGTTCTCCGGTCAATAACCAACAGCGGGATCTGGATACCCATGTTGGCTCCCACATGCTCCACGATGATCTCATCGGATGAACCACGATGTCAAGGACTTAATCAATCCCGTATACAATTCCCTTTGTCTATCGGTACGATACTTGCCCGAGATTCGATCGTCGGTATCCCGATACCTTGTTCAATCTCGTTACCGGCAAGTCTCTTTACTCGTTCCGTAACACATCATCCCGTGATCAACTCCTTGATCACATTGTGCACATTATGATGATGTCCTACCGAGTGGGCCCAGAGATACCTCTCCATCACACGGAGTGACAAATCCCAGTCTCTATTCGTGCCAACCCAACAGACACTTTCGGAGATACCCGTAGTGCACCTTTATAGTCACCCAGTTACGTTGTGACGTTTGGCACACCCAAAGTATTCCTACAGTATCCGGGAGTTGCACAATCTCATGGTCTAAGGAAATGATACTTGACATTAGAAAAGCTTTAGCATACGAACTACACGATCTTTGTGCTAGGCTTAGGATTGGGTCTTGTCCATCACATCATTCTCCTAATGATGTGATCCCGTTATCAATGACATCCAATGTCCATGGTCAGGAAACCGTAACCATCTATTGATCAACGAGCTAGTCAACTAGAGGCTTACTAGGGACATGGTGTTGTCTATGTATCCACACATGTATCTGAGTTTCCTATCAATACAATTCCAGTATGGATAATAAACGATTATCATGAACAAGGAAATATAACAATAACCAATTTATTATTGCCTCTAGGGCATATTTCCAACAGTCTCCCACTTGCACTAGAGTCAATAATCTAGTTCACATCGCCATGTGATTAACACTCACAGGTCACATCCCCATGTGACCAACATCCAAAGAGTTTACTAGAGTCAATAATCTAGTTCACATCAATATGTGATTAACACTCAAGGTCACATCCCCATGTGACTAACACCCAAGAGTTCTGGGTTTGATCATGATATGCTTGTGAGAGAGGTTATAGTCAACGGGTCTGAAACATTCAGATCCGTATGTAATTCACAAATCTCTATGTCATCTCCTAGATGCAACTACCACGTTCTATTTGGAGCTATTCCAAATAATTGTTCTACTATACGAATCCAGTTTACTACTCAGAATAATCTGGATTAGTGTCAAAGTTTGCATCGGCGTAACCCTTTATGACGAACTCTTTTACCACCTCCATAATCGAGAAAATTCCTTAGTCCACTAGTTACTAAGGATAACTTTGACCGCTGTCTTGTGATCCATTCTTGGATCACTCTTGTACCCCTTGACTGACTCATGGCAAGGCACATTTCAGGTGCGGTACACAGCATAGCATACTGTAGGGCCTATGTCTTTAGCATAGGGGACGACCTTCGTCCTTTCTCTCTATTCTGCCGTGGTCGAGCTTTAAGTCTTAACTTCATACCTTACAACTCAGGCAAGAACTCCTTCTTTGACTGATCCATCTTAAACACCTTCAAGATCATGTCAAGGTATGTGCTCATTTGAAAGTACCATTAAGCGTTTTGATCTATCCTTATAAGTCTTGATGCTCAATGTTCAAGTAGCTTATTCCAGGCTTTCCATTGAAAAACACTTTCCAAATAACCCTATATGCTTTCCAGAAATTCTACATCATTTCTGATCAACAATATGTCAACAACATATACTCATCAGAAATTCTATAGTGCTCCCACTCACTTCTTTGGAAATACAAGTTTCTCATAAACTTTGTATAAACCCGAAATCTTTGATCATCTCATCAAAGCATACATTCCAACTCCGAGATTCTTACTCCAGTCCTTAGAAGGATTGCTGGAGCTTTGCATACTAATTAGCATCTTTCAGGATTGACAAAACCTTCCGGTTGTATCACATACAACCTTTCCTCAAAAAAAACATCGAGGAAACAATGTTTTGACATCCTATCTGCAAGATTTCATAAATAATGCAGTAATCGCTAACATAATTCCAATAGACTCTTAGCATCGCTACGGGTGAGAAAGTCTCATCGTAGTCAACTCCTTGAACTTGTCAAGAAACATCTTAACGACAAGTCGAGCTTTCTTAATGGTGATACTTGCCATCATTGTCCGTCTTCCTTTTAAAATCCATCTGTACTCAACAGCCTTACGACCATCGAGCCGTTCTGCCAAAGTCTACACTTTGTTTTCATACATGGATCCTCTCTCGGATTTTATGGCCTCGAGCCATTTATCGGAATCCGGGCCCACGATTGCTTCTCCATAGCTCGTAGGTTCATTGTTGTCTAGCAACATGACTTCCAAGATAGGATTACGTACCACTCTGAAGTAGTACGCATCCTTGTTATCCCACGAGGTTTGGTAGTGACTTGATCTGAAGTTTCATGATCACTATCATAAGCTTCCACTTCAATTGGTGTAGGTGCCACAGGAACAACTTCCTGTGCCCTGCCACACACTAGTTGAAGAGATGGTTCAATAACCTCATCAAGTCTCCACCATCCTCCCACTCAATTCTTTCGAGAGAAACTTTTCCTCGAGAAAGGACCCGATTCTAGAAACAATCCCTTATTGCTTTCGGATCTGAGACAGGAGGTATACCCAACTGTTTTGGGTGTCCTATGAAGATGCATTTATCCGCTTTGGGTTCGAGCTTATCAGCCTGAAACCTTTTCACATAAGCATCGCAACCCCAAACTTTTAAGAAATGACAGCTTAGGTTTCTCTAAACCATAATTCATACGGTGTCATCTCATCGGAATTACGTGGTGCCCTATTTAAAGTGAATGTGGTTGTCTCTAATGCCTAACCCATAAACTATCGTGGTAATTCGATAAGAGACATCATGGTATGCATCATATCCAATAGGGTGCAGTTATGATGTTCGGACACACCATCACACTATGGTGTTCCAGGCTGTATTAGTTGTGAAACAATTTCCACAATGTCTTAATTCTGTGCCAAACTCGTAATTCAGATATTCATCTCTATGATCATATCATAAATATTTTATCCTCTTGTCACGACGATCTTTCAACTTCACCCTGAAATTACTTGAACCTTTCAATAATTCAGACTCGTGATTCATCAAGTAAATATACTCAACATCTACTCAAATCATCTGTGAAGTAAGAACATAACGATATCCACTACACGCCTCAGCACTCATTGGACTGCACACATCAAAATGCATTACTTCCAACAAGTTGCTTTCTAGTTTCATTTTACTGAAACCGAGGCTTTCAGTCATCTTGCCCATGTGGTATGATTTGCATGTCTCAAGTGATTCAAAATCAAGTGAGTCCAAACGGTCCATTTGCATGGAGTTTCTTCATGCATATACACCAATAGACATGGTTCGCATGTCTCAAACTTTTCAAAACGAGTGAGCCCAAGGATCCATCAACATGGAGCTTCTTCATGCGTTTTATACCGATATGACTTACGTGGCAGTGCCACAAGTAGGTGGTACTATCATTACTATCTTTTGGCATGAACATGTGTATCACTACGATCGAGATTCAATAAACCATTCATTTTAGGTGTAAGACCTATTGAAGGTATTATTCAAATAAACAGAGTAACCATTATTCTCCTTAAATGAATAACCGTATCGCGATAGACATAATCCAATCATGTCTATGCTCAACGCAAACACCAAATTATTTAGGTTTAACACCAATCTCGATGGTAGAGGGAGCGTGCGATGCTTGATTATATCAACATTGGAAACACTTCCAACGCATATCGTCAGCTCACCTTTAGCTAGTCTTCGTTTATTCCGTAGCTTTTATTTCGAGTTACTAACACTTAGCAACCGAACCGGTATCTAATACCCCTGGTGCTACTAGGAGTACTAGTAAAGTACACATCAACACAATGTATATCCAATATACTTCTATCGACCTTGCCAGCCTTCTAATCTACCAAGTATCTAGGGTAATTCTGCTCCAGTGGCTGTTCCCCTTATTACAGAAGCACTTAGTCTCGGGTTTGGGTTCAACCTTGGGTTTCTTCACTAGAGCAGCAGCTGAATTGCCGTTTCATGAAGTATCCCTTCTTGCCCTTGCCCTTCTTGAAACTAGTGGTTTCACCAACCATCAACAATTGATGCTCCTTCTTGATTTCTACCTTTTTGTGGTGTCAAACATCACGAATATCTCAAAGATCATCATATATGTCCTCGATATGTTATAGTTCATCACGAAGCTCTAGCAGCTTGGTGGTAATGACTTCGGAGAAACATCATTATCTCATCTGGAAGATCAACTCCCACTCGATTCAAATAATTGTTGTACTCAGACAATCTGAGCACAAGCTCAACAATTGAGCTTTTCTCCCTTAGTTTGTAGGCTAATAAAATCGTCGGAGGCCTTATACCTCTTGACGTGGGCACGAGCCTGAAATCTCAATTTCAGCCCTCGAAACATCTCATATGTTTTGCGACGTTTCAAAACGTCTTCAGTGCCTCAACTCTAAACCGTTTAACTGAACTATCACGTAGTTATCAAAAATGTGTATGTCAGATGTTCGCAACATCCACAGACGACGTTCGAGGTTCAGCACACTGAGCGGTGCATTAAGGACATAAGCCTTCTATGAAGCAATGAGGACAATCCTCAGTTTACGGACCTAGTCCGCATAATTGCTACTATCAATTTTCAACTAAATTTTCTCTAGGAACATAACTAAACAGTAGAACTGAAGAGCGAGCTACGACATAATTTGCGAAGACCTTTTGACTATGTTCAGGATAATTAAGTTCATCTTATGAACTCCCACTCAGATAGACATCCCTCTAGTCATCTAAGTGATTACATGATCCGAGTCAACTAGGCCGTGTCCGATCATCACGTGAGACGGACTAGTCAACATCGGTGAACATCTTCATGTTGATCGTATCTACCATACGACTCATGCTCGACCTTTCGGTCTCTTGTGTTCCGAGGCCATGTCTGTACATGCTAGCCTCGTCAAGTCAACCTAAGTGTTTCGCGTGTGTAAATCTGGCTTACACCCGTTGTATGTGAACGTAAGAATCTAACACCCGATCATCACGTGGTGCTTCGAAACAACGAACTGTCGCAACGGTGCACAGTTAGGGGGAACACTTTCTTGAAATTATTATGAGGGATCATCTTATTTACTACCGTCGTTCTAAGCAAATAAGATGTATAAACATGATAAACATCACATGCAATCAAATAGTGACATGATATGGCCAATATCATATTGCTCCTTTTGATCTCCATCTTCGGGGGCTCCATGATCATCATCGTCACCGGCAATGACACCATGATCTCCATCATCATGATCTCCATCATCGTGTCTTCATGAAGTTGTCTCGCCAACTATTACTTCTACTTCTACAGCTAACGGTTAGCAATAAAGTAAAGTAATTACATGATGTTTATGTTGACACGCAGGTCATAAATAAATTAAGACAACTCCTATGGCTCCTGCCGGTTGTCATACTCATCGACATGCAAGTCGTGATTCCTATTACAAGAACATGATCATCTCATACATCACATATATCATTCATCACATCCTTTGGCCATATCACATCACATAACATACCCTGCAAAAACAAGTTAGACGTCCTCTAATTGTTGTTTGCATGTTTTACGTGGCTGCTATGGGTTTCTAGCAAGAACGTTTCTTACCTACGCAAAAACCACAACGTGATATGCCAATTGCTATTTACCCTTCATAAGGACCCTTTTCATCGAATCCGATCCGACTAAAGTGGGAGAGACAGACACCCGCCAGCCACCTTATGCAACTAGTGCATGTTTGTCGGTGGAACCGGTCTCACGTAAGCGTACGTGTAAGGTTGGTCCGGGCCGCGTCATCCCACAATGCCGCCGAATCAAGATTGGACTAGTAACGATAAGCATATTGAACAAAATCAACGCCCACAACTACTTTGTGTTCTACTCGTGCATAGTAACTACGCATAGACCTAGCTCATGATGCCACTGTTGGGCAACGTAGCAGAAATTCAAAATTTTCCTATGTGTCACCAAGATCAATCTATGGAGTCATCTAGCAACGAGGGAGGAGTGGATCTACATACCCTTGTAGATCGCGCGCGGAAGCGTTCAAGGGAACGGGGTTGATGGAGTCGTACTCGCCGTGATCCAAATCACCGATGATCCTAGCGCCGAACGGACGGCACATCCGCGTTCAACACACGTACGGAGCAGCGACGTCTCCTCCTTCTTAATCCAGCAAGGGGGGGAGGAGAGGTTTATGGAGATCCAGCAGCACGACGGCGTGGTGGTGGAAGTAGCGGGATTCCAACAGGGCTTCGCCAAGCGCTGCGGGAGGAGGGAGATGCGTCACGGGAGGGAGAGGGAGGCGCCAGGGCTTAGGTGCGGCTGCCCTCCCTTCCCCCCACTATATATAGGGCCAAGGGAGAGGGGGGGCGCAGCCTTGGCCCTTCCTCCAAGGAAGGGTGCGGCTAGGGAGGAGTCCATCCTCCCCAAGGCACCTAGGAGGTGCCTTCCCCCTTTAGGACTCTTCCTTTCCTTATCCCTTGGCGCATGGGCCTCTTGGGGCTGGTGCCCTTGGCCCATATAGGCCAAGGCGCACGCCCCTACAGCCCATGTGGCCCCCCGGGGCAGGTGGCCCCACCCGGTGGACCCCCGGGACCCTTCCGGTGGTCCCGGTACAATACCGGTGACCCCGAAACTTGTCTCGATGGCCGAAATAGCACTTTCTATATATAATTCTTTACCTCCGGACCATTCCGGAACTCCTCATGACGTACGGGATCTCATCTGGGACTCCGAACAACATTCGAGTTACCGCATACTAATATCTCTATAACCCTAGCGTCACCGAATCTTAAGTGTGTAGACCCTACGGGTTCGGGAACCATGCAGACATGACCGAGACGTTCTCCGGTCAATAACCAACAGCGGGATCTGGATACCCATGTTGGCTCCCACATGCTCCACGATGATCTCATCGGATGAACCACGATGTCAAGGACTTAATCAATCCCGTATACAATTCCCTTTGTCTATCGGTACGATACTTGCCCGAGATTCGATCGTCGGTATCCCGATACCTTGTTCAATCTCGTTACCGGCAAGTCTCTTTACTCGTTCCGTAACACATCATCCCGTGATCAACTCCTTGATCACATTGTGCACATTATGATGATGTCCTACCGAGTGGGCCCAGAGATACCTCTCCATCACACGGAGTGACAAATCCCAGTCTCTATTCGTGCCAACCCAACAGACACTTTCGGAGATACCCGTAGTGCACCTTTATAGTCGCCCAGTTACGTTGTGACGTTTGGCACACCCAAAGTATTCCTACAGTATCCGGGAGTTGCACAATCTCATGGTCTAAGGAAATGATACTTGACATTAGAAAAGCTTTAGCATACGAACTACACGATCTTTGTGCTAGGCTTAGGATTGGGTCTTGTCCATCACATCATTCTCCTAATGATGTGATCCCGTTATCAATGACATCCAATGTCCATGGTCAGGAAACCGTAACCATCTATTGATCAACGAGCTAGTCAACTAGAGGCTTACTAGGGACATGGTGTTGTCTATGTATCCACACATGTATCTGAGTTTCCTATCAATACAATTCCAGCATGGATAATAAACGATTATCATGAACAAGGAAATATAACAATAACCAATTTATTATTGCCTCTAGGGCATATTTCCAACAAAATGACCTTGCGGAGCTGTGGTAGCCACGCCATGTCGCCGAATTCGTGGAGGTCGCCCCACCTGGCCGCCTTTTCCGCCATGTCTAAGTCATCACGTGTCACAAATGTCACCGACCGCTTGAACATCGGCTGCAATGCCAGTGTAACCTGGATATATGCATTGTTAAGAAAAATCTAGGATAAATAGTTGATTAATTAATTTGCTAGATATACTCCATAAATTAGCACAACTAGTTAATTGGACTTCTAATTTCTTTAGTAGTACTTCAAGAGTTAACCTTGGGCCATTAGGCGCATCAACACCTAAATCCTAATAACTCAAGCTGAGATGAGTGGGACCTTGAGAGTAGGCTAATCGGAAAACTTTCTATTCCTCCTTCCTCCTTCGCGTGAAACACTAGGAGCTAGATCCATGGTGTTGATCTACCTACTCTCCGACGAGATCACAGCCCCATCCATTCTTTCGGCACGTCGACAGCTCGTTTTATGCGACAATAGTGGTCGTTCGGTGGTCTGGAAGTCTTGATATAATATTTATTATGTTTGAAATGCTTTGTGCTTCCAATGTAATTTTATAATAGGTCTGATCCTTTTCGCCAAAAATGTATAATCCCTGATATCTCTCAGAAAAAATGGATTTGCTAATTCCCAGTGGCCTGAGAAATAGTCAATTCTCAGGAGACGTGACGACTCTCTGGTCTCCATGTTACAACGCATGTGAGACAGAACGGACTGTATCCAGCCTTTTCTTCATGTTCTGAGCCTTTTCAGTTTTCTACATTGGGTAGGGAGTTTATATATAAGATGTTCGTATCCTAAAAAGATGATGTTGCTTTTTCACCTTCATATTTCTATTTTGTTGCTTGCTTTTTAATACCTTTTGTTTTTGTTTTTGTTGTTATTATTACTACCTTGCACATTTGGAGAACATTAAAGCTCCATTCCTATGAAAATTTAATTGCTATTGCATGTTCTTCTTTGCTCTTGTTTTTTTCTTCATGTTTCCACTTTTTTGATACACTAGAGTTGCACATATTTGTTTTGCTTAGTTCCATTAAAGAATCCTCCAACATTATTTCCAACTAATATTGATTTTTTTGTTCTAGTTATATTTTAAATATATCACATGGGAATTTAATTTGCTATTTTTTATGCTATTTGCACTTTTGTAATATTAAATCTGGACACTAATGAAATGGGCAATTGGTTACACATTCAAATGTGCAACCTGGTTGATGTAAATTTTTGTAATGCTAAAGTTGCACTTTTTTCTTAAAAATGTGTGATTACTTTATTTAAAAAGTGCTACCGGATTGTTAACCAAATGGGCGACGCTACGCGTCCACCGGTGGATTAACTGAAAACATCCGCCATCTCCTCCGCCATCTTCTTAATGAGGTGTGTGATGAATTGCAACAAGGTAGATGTTTCACAGCTCCCTCAGCAACAGTTGCTTTGTGGCAAAACCACCGTGGCATTTTTTTTGCTGATTTTTTTAATTATTTTTATCTTCAACTTTTTTTGCAACATAGATGATGTTGCCGGAGGACTTTAACAACAAAGGTGCTGTGCAATTTTTTTATGCCTTCATATTTTCTGCAGCATAGATGATGTTGTGGGAGGAGTTTTGCAACATGAATAAAGTTACAGAAATTTTTTCACTGAAAATGATGATGTCATATGCGGTGTGAATCGAGAATTTTCTGCAACAGAGATGATATTGCGGGAAGACTTTTGCAACAAGGCACTTGTTGCGGCAAGTATAAAAAAATATCACCGGCCAAAACGACGAACAGATAACAAGAGGGGAGGCCGAAGCCGCATAGCTGGGCCGACAGTGGCCAGAGTGGAGCTCAGGCATGCGCGCTCGAGCGGCGGCCATGGCTGCGAGCGGGCATACGAAGGCTGGGAGAGGAGGGGTTGGAGAGAAAAAGGAGGAGAGGAGAAAGGATGGCCTGCGGCATCCTCCAATGTTCACTGGCGGTGGCAGTCCTGAAGCGGGAAGGAGAAGATAACGTATGGATGAGAAGCCTGAAGAGTAGGTAAGGATAAGGACATGTATGTTTCTTGGTTCCTTTCGCATAGGACACGTGTTAATTGTAGAAGGCGGCGGACGCACGGAAAATACACAGGAGCACATGGGTGCTCCACACACCTATACGAAAAATAATCATAAAAAATACCCAAAAATTAAAAAAAATCTAAAATTTTGAGATATCAAACCTGGTTTCCCAATCTATTTTTGTGTGAAATTTCATGAAAAATTACTAAAAAAACCGTATCCATGGCGAAGGAATTACTGTCCGAACAAAAATCCACCCAAACAATGTTTTGCTATACATAGGAAGTTTTTGTTGTTCTTGCCACGAATACGTTTTCTTGTATTTTTTCACAAAATTTCAGACGGGAGTACATCGGGAACCCACGTTTGATATCCCAAAATTCTAGGTTTTTTTTCAAATTTCTTGATATTTTTTTAACGAATTGTTCGTATAGGGGTGCGGAGAGCTAATCCATCGGTTGATCACACACACACACACACACAAATGTAGTAGAGTACTATTTATCCCTTATGCATAAGTGAAATTTCCCCCTAGTTATGCACACAAGTTGGACTTTTCACGTACCTGGGAAACGACGCCTAGGACGCCAAGGGAGACCTTGGCGGCGTTGAGGTCAGGATGGTCCGCGCAGAGCTCCCGTACCACCGCGAACCCTTGGCTGGCCGGCGCCGGCGTGACGATCCTCATCCCGACCACGTACTCGTGCACGGCGCCGCCCTTTCCCCATAACGAGCTGCCGTGCGCGCCCGTGGCCAGCAGGCCTCCTATGGTGAGCCCTGACCAGTACGGCGAGTGCGGCAGCGCGAGCCCTTTCACGGCGGCCGACTGGATGAGGTCCCGGAGCACCATGCCGCTCTCCACCGTCATAAGCCCCTTGGCGACGTCGACGCTTACCACCCGGCTGAGCCGCTCCGTGCTTATGATGGTGCCATCGCTGCCGCCGGGGCAGGCCAGCTTGGGGAAGCTGTGGGAGTGCTTGGTGGCCACCTTCACCTTGCGCTTGGCCGCCGACGCGGCTGCCACGGCCGCGACCAGCTCCTTGTCGGTGCGCGGGAAGGTGGCGTTGGCCGCGCGGCAGACGGTGCGGTCCAGGAAGGAGCCGAACGCGTTGGAGACAGTGCAGTCGGTCGTCCCGCGGGCACAGACCACAGGCGCCGGCCAGGAGCACCAGGAGGAGAACCGTAAGCACCATTGCTAAGGTAATTAACCAAGGCTTTCAATGCTAGCTATATAGCTTGGTCGTTGTCAGCCCCTCCTCGCCTCTCGAGTGATCGGGTTGACTCTGATGAGGCTTTTGAGCATTCGCTCCCGGTCTTGGACTTTGGACCGGCTCTTCGGCGTATGGATGGCGCTCGAGCGATGGTTGGGCGCGCGGTGGAGTCTCAGGGGTCGCCGGTGCTCCCAGGGCCGTCGGTGCCATCGAGCGGCCGGCAGGAGCTCGGCTTGGCTCTTTCTCAGAGGGGAGGGGTGTCGGGGCAGGCGGCCATGACTACCTCTCCTCCTACCTTGTCACAGGTGTCGACCCCTGTGGCGCCTGGGGTCGGTGTTGGTGATCCATCTCTGGGGCGGGTGGCCCTGGATGATTGCCTCTCGGGAGCTCTGTGGGTGGCGAGCCAGCCGGAGGCGATGGCCAGTGGACTGGGGCGGGTGGCCCTGGATCCTCTTGTCTCGGCGGCGGCCGAGACGGCAGTGCTCTTGTCTGCAGGAGTGAGAGCTGGGGGGGAGGGACTAGGGCAGGCGGCTCTGGCGCATCTCCCTTCTGGCTTCTCCCCCGACCTTCGGAGGTCTCCCCCCATCCGGTCCCCTCCGACTGCCATTACTCGGGAGCAGGTAATTGCGTTCGGGGGGATCCCGGACCCGGCTTCTCAGGGGAGACGGATGAGCTCACGTATCCAGGACCTACCAGAGGTGGATGACATTCAGCAGCGGTGCGCTATGCGGGCGGCCAAGATCCGGGATGTGGAGGCCACTACTGGTATGTCAGTTAATTTATCTAATTCCATTTTGCACTTTTCTAAGGACGAGATTATTAATAATGCCAACCAAGTAGGGGTATCGCTTGGGAATGATAATTCTGAAATTTCAAATTCTATTAATGATCTCTTAGACTTGGAAGCGGAATGAGCCTTAGAAACCATTAGAAACCTGGCGGCTGTAAGACCTATGAATGATGCGGAAATTGATGCATTGGGGGTACGGGTGCTTGACAATTTTTGTGCGGATCTTGTTCCTCCGTCTGCGGAGTCTGATGAAGAGGAAGTCGGTGTGGATGAAGTAGTAACTGCACAACCGGAGCCTGGTTATGAGGACGGGGTTGCGGGAAATAACACTCCTAAACGTAAGTGGAAGCGGAAGGTGTATCCCGCATCCGCGGTACGTAGGAGTGCTAGGATTCGTACTGCTAAAAAATTCCATGATGAGCTATGAAAGGAATCTTCTGGAATAGCAGAGGTCTTAAGGACTTGGCTAAACGTAGGTTTCTAGCGGAGGCATCTTTAGAGCACAGTTTGGACTTCATTGCGCTCTCTGAAACTGGTAGGGATAATTTTGCACCACAGTTTCTTAACACGTTGTCGGGAGGAGTGGAGTTCGACTGGCATTGTCTTCCTCCAAGAGGGAGGTCCGGTGGCATCTTGCTTGGTGTGAGATGTGACTCACTGGAAGTCCGGAGCGTTGTTATGGGTGACTTCGCGGTCAAATTTCGAGTCAGGTCTAAAGTTGATGGGTTTAACTGGGTTCTGGTGGCGGTCTATGGGGCCGCACAACCTGAGCTTAAACCGGAGTTTTTGGCAGACTTGGTTCGTATTTGCGGATCTGAACATCTTCCCATTTTGGTTGGGGGGGACTTCAACATCATTAGGAGGAGAGAGGAGAAGAATAATGATCACTTTGACGGCCGATGGTCTTTTATGTTTAATACCATCATTGAGAGCTTGGATCTGAGAGAGATCGAGCTTTCTGGTCGCCAATTCACCTGGGCTAACTCTTTACCCAATCCAACATATGAGAAGTTGGATCGGGTGCTAGCAAGTGCCGAATGGGAGCAGAAATTCCCTCTCGTCACGGTTCAGGCTCTCACGCGAGGGATTTCGGACCACACGCCTTTGTTCGTCGACTCCGGTGAACCAAGGCACGTGGGAAACAAAAATACCTTCTCTTTCGAAACGGCGTGGTTTGAACGAGAAGGTTTCCTGGATCTCGTAGCTAGGGAGTGGGCTACGGATACTGGGGGAAGATCGTCCGTCGAGCGATGGCAGAATAAGATCAGGCATTTGAGGAGCTTTCTACGGGGATGGGCCAAACACCTAAGTGGAGTTTATAAGATTGAAAAGGATAGACTCCTACATCTTATACGATCCTTAGATGTTAAAGCTGAATCTACAATTCTGCAGTCTGCTGAATTGTCTTGTAAGCTTGATGCGGAGAAGAGGTTGAAGGAACTTCTCCGTGAAGAAGAGCTGAAGTGGGCGCTCAGAGCAAAGGTTCGCAAAGTAATCCAAGGGGATGCGAACACTCAATTCTTTCATCTTATTGCAAATGGCAAACATAGAAAGAAAAGAATTTTTCAGCTAGAGCAAGATGAAGGCACAATTGTGGGTCACGATAATCTGAAGATCTACATCACCGATTATTATAAGCAGTTATTTGGACCGCCGGAGGATAGCGCGGTGTCCCTCGATGAGTCCAGGACTGAGGATATGCCTCAACTAACTGCTTCTGATAATGCTACCTTGATTGCACCGTTTACGGAAAAGGAAGTTTTCGATGCCATTACCCAGATGGAGAACAATAAGGCTCCTGGACCGGATGGGTTTCCGGCGGAGTTTTATAAAAAATGTTGGCATATTATCAAGGGGGATCTTTTACCCATGTTTCATGACCTTTTTGCTGGACGGCTTCATCTATTTCACCTGAATTTTGGAACCATAACCTTGCTACCAAAGAAGACAGATGCTCTGAGGATTGAGCAGTTCCGGCCTATTTGTCTTTTGAATGTTAGTTTCAAAAAATTTACCAAGGTTGGGACGAATAGACTCACACAGATTGCGCATTCTGTGGTGCAGCAATCCCAGACTGCTTTCATGCCAGATAGAAACATCCTAGAAGGGGTGGTGGTTTTGCATGAAACGCTCCATGAAATCCACTCAAAGAAACTCGATGGAGTCATTTTTAAAGTGGACTTTGAGAAAGCGTACGACAAAGTTAAGTGGCCTTTCCTGCAACAAGCTTTGCGTATGAAAGGGTTCGACGAGGGCTGGAGGAGCCAGATTGAATCGTTCACGCAGAAGGGTAGTGTTGGTATTAAAGTGAATGACGACATTGGTCATTATTTCCAGACACACAAGGGCTTGCGGCAAGGAGATCCGATGTCCCCTATTCTGTTCAACATAGTTGTGGATATGTTGGCTGTTCTGTTAGGTAGGGCCAAGGAGGCAGGCCAAGTTGGAGGCTTGGTGCCTCATTTAGTTGATGGAGGTATCTCCATCCTGCAGTAAGCTGATGATACTATTATCTTCATGGAGCATGACTTGGTAAAAGCGAGAAATATGAAGCTGTTGCTTTGTTTGTTTGAGCAATTGAGTGGGCTCAAAATTAACTTCCATAAAAGCGAGTTATTCTGCTTTGGTAGAGCCAAAGAGGAACAAGAATCCTATAAACAACTGTTTGGGTGTGGTTTGGGGGAGCTGCCATTCACATACCTAGGAATTCCTATACATCACCGTAGGCTTACGAACAATGAATGGAAGTGTATTGCAGATCGATTTGAGAAAAAGCTAAGCTGTTGGAAGGGTAAGCTCATGTCATATGGAGGCCGGTTAATTCTTATTAATTCGGTGCTGACGAGCATGCCCATGTTCCTTCTGTCTTTCTTTGAAGTACCGGTTGGGATAAGGAAAAGACTGGACTTCTATCGATCGCGTTTCTTTTGGCAGGGAGATGAGCTAAAAAGAAAATACCGGTTAGCAAAGTGGGATATCATTTGTAGGCCTAAAGACCAAGGGGGTATGGGGATTGAAAATCTCGAGGTCAAGAACCGATGCCTTCTTAGCAAGTGGTTATGGAAGTTATCTTCAGGAACTGAAGCCACTTGGGTACAAATCCTTCGTAATAAGTATCTTCAAACCAAAACTTTGTCTCAGGTCACGGGTAGACCGACTGATTCACCCTTTTGGAAAGGGCTAATGAAAGTTAAGCTTTCATTCTTTCAGAGGGCAAAGCATGTTGTTGGAAACGGTGCCAGCACGAGATTCTGGGAGGATTGTTGGCTCGGTGATACGCCCCTTGCAATCCAGTATCCGGCGTTGTATCGTGTTGTACAAAGGCGCGATGCTATGGTTACAACAGTTTTTCGTTCCATTCCACTTAATATTCATTTTAGAAGATCGTTAGTGGGCAATCGTTGGGAACAGTGGCTGCATCTAGTTGGGAGACTCATGCAGGTCCAGCTTTCACAACAAGCGCTGGAACCACACTAGGTCCGGGGAATTCACTGTTAAATCAATGTACGTTGCTGTTATTAATTCCAGCTCGATCCCGACCTCCAAGCATGTGTGGGATGTTAAAGTTCCTTTGAAGATTAAGGTGTTTATGTGGTTTCTCCATAAACAAGTTATCTTAACAAAGGATAATTTAACAAAGCGCAATTGGACAGGTCCTACTAGGTGTAGTTTCTGTGATCAGGGTGAAACCATTAAGCATCTATTCTTTGATTGCCCACTAGCTAGAATTCTTTGGACAACTGTTCATGTGGCTTTCAATATTACTCCACCAATTTCGGTGAACATGATGTTTGGAGCTTGGCTTAACAGGGTAGAGCCCGGGTTAGCTAAGCATATTCGCGTGGGGGTGTGCGCCTTAGTGTGGGCGCTTTGGAATTGCAGAAATGATCTTGTTTTTAACAGAACAACAAACACTCATGTTTTGCAGGTTATCTTCAGAGCCACGGCACTTATCCGTTCCTGGTCGCTACTCACTCCGACGGAGGCCAGGGAGCGTTTGGTTACTGGTGCTATCCGATGGGAGACGGTAGCACGGGATATCTTCAGCCGGTTTGGATGGCGGTCATGTAATAGGATAGGCAATTAGTTTACCTGTCTTTTATTCAGCCAACCGGTTGTGGTTTATCCTTTGTTGGGCTAGCTTATGTATCTAGCCTTTGGGCTCTGTGTGAGCCTTGTCGTTTGTTTTTTTTAGTTTGCTACTACTGAGACTTCGAGACCTTGTGGATGTTTTATTTTTAATAAGATGGCCATATGCATCGTGCTGATGCAGAGGCCGGGGATCCCCCTTTTCAAAAAAAAAAGCTTGGTCAAGCTCACGGCACGGTGTGCAGCATATTCCTCGCTTGTTAAACTAGCTAGGCACGTTCGTTCAAAGTCAATGCAAAACCCACATGACTAGATGTATCAAGGTTATCTGTCTACGGTGGGTGCGTACATTACAAGACGTAAAAAACATTACAAGACGCAGCGCAGCCAACAGACTACAAGAAGATATGACTCCGGCACCCCGCGAAGGCTACACGAGCTTCTTTGAATACAAAAGCAAGCCGCCCATGCACGGAGTATATAATAACAGTGGCGAAAATTTTATGAACTCCCCACTTGTTTATACCTTTCGAGTTTCGACCAACTATTCTTTAACGTTTCACGAGCAATAATGTGATGACTTACCAAAAGAATGTGCCCACAAGTCAACTTGCAGGCGGCTATAACATCAATTCTTGCTTGAATAGTTGGGTTGTCGTCACCAAGTCTGGATTAAAAACCTCCTTTGTTTTGGGTTGTCCTTTAACATTCGTTGTCACCGAAATACGTACAGAAAGCCTCCAACTAGTTTTTATCAAAAACTTTCGACCAAAGATGCAAAACTTCATCTACGACCTCATCAGATTTGAAGGATTTTTGAAGAATTCCAACGGCATTCATTCCAACTAGATTCTTATGGGTCCAAAGATTCTTTCGCAAAACTATCCATCTTTTTCTGGTTTGTCGGTTCTATAATGAAAAGTAGAGGGCCTTGTGACTTTGCCAACGACTTCTCCATTAGGTAGGTTTTTGTTAGCCCAAGCCTTTATTTGTTGAGGGGAAACGAGTCCAATTTAAAGTTGTTGATGTTTATATTGGTCATTCATAAAATAGAAATAAGAAAAGAATTTATATCTCGAGCCGACGGGAGAGGCAAGAGGGCCTCCGCCGCCACTGTCAGCCGCCCGGGGCTTCGCCTGGCGACCTTCTCTAGCGGTGGCGGAGGGGAGGATGAGGATGGATGAGCCCGGCGGCAGGGGTTAGGGTTTCCACCTGAGCCGCTCTACCGGGGGGCGACGCGGGGGCATCTGTTTTCCCTGACGCTGAAGCCGGATGAGTACACCTTCTCCGTCCTCATCAACCGCTGTTGCAAGTCACGCCGCTTCCATCTCATCCCCACGGCCCTCGACGAGATGTCGTACCTAGGGCTCAGATGCAATCATTGTCATCCACAATGGGATAATCGGTGCATAATGCAAGGCCGGAATGCTAGAGGAGATGGAGGAAGCGCTGTCTAACATGCTCGGGGGTGGGACAATATGCCAGACATCATTTGGGCTTATGGCAACCGTGGCAGGGGTGGATGACATGGACAGGTGGTACGGTGAGTTTCAGTTGATGGGCATTGAGCCAGATACGTGGACGTTCAATACCATGATGCGGTGTTTCTTCTCGCCCTCTGCTGCTACAGTCAACATAATCGTAGAATGTTTTGAAAGGGCTGGCAACATTGAGAAGATGGAGTACTATTTCAGGCTGACATAAATTCAGGGCATCAAACCCAACCCCATCACTTACTGCTCGCTGGTTAATGGATACAGTAAAGCTGGGCTCCTTGATACGGTTCCTGTAATTATTCGACAGACGTAGAACACCTATGTTGTCTTAGAAACTCCATTTTTCAACTGTCCTGTCAGTGCATGTGCCAAGTCTGGAGATATCAAAATAATGGAGGAAATGCTGCAGTTTATATGAAAGAAACGAAATGTAAGCCTGGCAAGGTAATTTACACCACCATGATTCAAGCATATATTGCACATGGGATGGATGAAACCGCTAAGTTGTTGGAAAAAGAAGTGGAAAGAGTCGGCAAGAATTTGCTGCAAGTACTTTGCTATATTTTAGTGAGCTTCTTGTTGATTTATGCCTGCATTAAACTACTGAATATCCATGACAGGTTATCTTTGTTTTTGGATCAGTGATCAGTTCTGAGATTGAATGCCATTGGCGCTTCATATTTAGCTGTGGGTGTGCCTTATTTAGCTGAGCTGAAATAGACGCTAACTGTTGTTCTTGTCATATCCCAGCAATAATAACTGTTTTTCCATCGGAAACAGGAGTTCCACATGAAATATCTGGACTTGGAAGGGAGTACGGGACCGGGACTGCAAAGAAGGTAAGGTTCAAAGCTCCATCCCAGTATACATCCATATCAGAATAGGTAAACCTAGTTCTCCACGAAGGTAAGGTTCAAGAGGAATGTGGTCTTCAGGAAAATTCACTGCCAAAAAGGCAAAAACTAAGGGAGAAAGAGAACAACAGAAATAAAGAAAGAAAGGATCATGTGAATTTCCTTAGAATTTCTAGCGCCAAATAATTCAGAGCACAGAGCACACATTTTTAAAGAGAAGTTCAGTCTTTCAATGGACAGTTGGACACACAAGAGAGATGATAAAAATTGATGGAATAAGGCTAGAATTCCACACTTCAATTTAAATTCTGAGCTACACTGTTCATACATCTGACGATGGGGCGACCTTGTCTAATATCTCCATCATAATCGATGGACAGCTTGTAGTGAGGTGCTTGAACCCGTCGGTCTTCTTGACTGCTTGAAGCACATCCTGCAAAGACAGGTACTGAAGGCAAGCATTCTTGAGTTGCACGGTGTGGTGCTGCTCCGCTAAAGCTAGGGTGGTTGCAACTGTCTGCACATCAATTTTCTGGCATAGCTTCTCTTCACAAATAGCGTTTAGCCTGTCCAGTCCATACCGATCCGCGGCGACCAACAAGTGCTGCAATGCTACATTTTGATCAACATGACAATTGCTTGGCAGGTTATCTGTGTATATGAAGTGGAGAAGTGCCTCGAAGGTGGCAGGCTCCATGTCCTCGATCTTGATACATTCCATGGTGGTTTCCTTCATTTGACCAAAGAGCTCAGCCTTGAAGACTGATGATCGTGCTGCTAACACGTACCTATGTGCACTGAAGAGTTGGCCGCCAACACTGAATGTCACATCCATGCCTTGTCCATCCTTCAACATGTTTGCAAAGTGCGCGTGCAGGTCTGACTGGGGGACTGGGACTAGGACTGTGCTTACATCTTCCGTGTGATGGTCTTTTATGACGGTCAAAACACACCTGATTGTGAAGCAGTCATGGGCCAACAGTTCCTTGAGCTTGGACTTGTCAATAAACTTGGCCCAGCCCCAACTATCACCTACTACAGGCTTAAATTTAGCTGTTGTTGTTTTACTATTTAGATTGCTAATTTTCCCATCTTTCTCCAGTAAACTCAAAGTGAACTTGACCTTCACATCCATTGTCGCACCACTGCAGAAACACAAGAAGACGGACATGTAGGCAGCTTTGTCTTCCTCCCCGATCCCATCAGGATAGATACTGATTTTCCACTCGTAGCCGCTGACTCTGAAAGTGCTCGAGCTAACGAACTTACGGGCACCCATGCGCTCCAGCAGCGAGTACTTAATCACCTCGAAGTTGTGAGCGGCGGTGGTGCACTCGGTCAGGCATCTCGATGAGGTCTCAGGTATGGGCTTGTTAACTGAAAAAGTTAATAGGTTGCCCATGTTGCGGAAGCTGGAGAGGAATCAAACGGAAGCTGCAAAAACTTTCGGGATGTCAGAGGGTTTACAGAATCGATAGATCAAATGGTAAGTATATGGACATGATGGAGAGATATATGCATCACGTAATGAAGGCATTTGCATCAACGGAAAAATAAAATAAAATACGTAAATACAAATGAAAATTGTGTTATACTTCGGAAACAGGGTTTGAGCTGCTAGGGCAATGATGTTTGCAAAAAGGGTATTCTGGCTACGTGTGTTTTGTATATATGAACCAGGGTTTGGAAGAGAATGATGTTTGCAAAGTCTGTATCGATCTCAACAATACGTGTTTTGTGATTTCAGCGAAAGCTACAGTTTTTTTTGTGTGCATAAAGTGTAGCTCTATATATGAATTTTCAGGCCGGCTTAAAGAAGTTACTTGTTGGTGGTGTACTTGTCATCTTATAATGCCTAGCAAAATTGAAAAGTACGTAAACAAAAAAATTCTTACTCTAACTGCAATGTCAAACCATGCATATAGTATATGGTCTACCTTTCAGGGCTCAGGTTCGTCGGGACGGGAGCGGCGGCGGCGTAGAGTTGGAGATGTTGATGGTGGTCGCGGCCGGAGGAAGAAGCCCTAGCGTAGCGATGGACGACTTATTGGAGAGGAAAAAGGAGCGGCCGGACACAAAGGTGTCGCTCTAGCTAGCTAGCTAGGTCAATGCGCCGCAAATACATCATCATCGTGCTAATTGGACATGTAATTCTCTCGTGCCATCATTGTTCATCATGGCGGGCTTCTTGTTGTGGGCTTTTCTTGGCCTCCACGTTGGGCTCGTAGAGGTTAGCATCCATCTTCCCTTAATGAATTGTGCCGTGCCGTGCATTGAAGTAGAGGAAACTATTGCTAGTGAATTGAAGTAGTTGATTGTGCCGTGCCTCTGTACAGTGTATGCAGTAGATAGAGGCTTAAAACGAACAGGAAGCGTGTAAGATCTTTCTGGGATTTTGTAGGTCCCAACTCCCAAAGTTAAGCTCTCCCCACAAAAGAGAAATTTCCTGACAGGGACTCTACCTTCATTGGACGCTGACCATGAACTGTAAAGTAAATTTTTGTTTCTCTAGATTATTATTGTTAGATGCGTTAGTTTTGCTATATATATATTGTCGACCCTTCTGAACAATGCTTTGCAGTTTTCTGTCGGTTTGGTAGTGCTTTGATGTGGCTGACTAAGTGATGTTTTATATTGCATCCTTAGAGAGCGCTGCAATGATCATACTCTCGGGTCTATTCATACCCAAATGATTTGATGCATGGATTAGTTAGCATTTTTTTTCGTTCAGGCGGGATTTGATTGGCCCCTGGCATAATCTTTTATCCAGGATGGATTCGATTAACCTGACACAAGGCCGGGATGTGTTTCGTCGGAACCTTACTACGCCTGGGTCTTTCACGGTAGACTCTATATATTGTGCGCTCACACATTCTGAGGTACCAGTCGGTAATAATAAGAAATTTTAGAAGTCCAAGATTCCACTAAAAGTGAAAAATTTCATGTGGTATCTTCGTAGGGGAGTTGTGTTAACTAAAGACAACCTCGCACGACGCAACTGGCAAAGGAGTAAGAAGTGTTGTTTTTCTACTCATGACGAGACAATCAAACACCTCTTTTTTCAATACAAGTATGCACGTTCTACGTGGTCAGTCATCCAAATAGCGTCAAATTTGCATCCGCCCACAAATATTGTCAATATTTTTGGTCATTGATTGGACGGTATTCCAAATAGTTTCAAAACGCTAATAAGTGTGGGAAATGATTTGATCGCTTTGTCTATGCAGAAATGATTTGATTTTCAATGAAAAAAATGCTTCTTCTTTGCAGGTTATTTTCCGGTGTACGCACTCGCTATGTACGTGGTCTATTCTACAACGATCGGAGTACTAGCCGCTGTTCAAGGCGGTGTGTACGCGTTTGAAGCAGGTGGCTATGGAGGTTTTTTCCTGACATGGGTGGCAGCATAACCTTCGGATCGACCCACCACCTCTTTCGACATAGGCATATTGTTAGCATTCACACTGGTATGTCGGGTTAGGTCGATCAGATCGCTTGGTGATAAAAGAGTTCATGTAGCAATGTGACATGCGGTCTTGTGGGGCAAATGATGTTAAAATGATGAAAGCTAATTAATCAATGGATGAGTGTTGTTTACCAACAAGAGTGTACTGCAGGTATTTGCTGCTCAAGGAGAAGTGCAAATATGTGCTTGTAGCCTACTGAGATCATTATACTCACAAATCACAATGCATGCTTCAGAGTTGAGAGGCTCTTAGAGCTTGAGAATCATTATACGTCAAAGACAACTTGACATGTTCGCGGACATATGGGGGCTCAAATTACGCAAAGAGAGATGCTACAGCTACGGACAGTTTTTCACGCATTCAAGGCTACGGACGGGAGTGTCGTCACCCAATAATCCTAGACGTACAGGTTCTTACAGGCATTTACGGGGCCTTTCCTTAAATCTCTTC
>NC_057806.1:709748842-709753634 GCF_018294505.1 Triticum aestivum
TTCTACCCGGGGTGGTCCCACCTCACTCTCCTTTTATCCAATTCTGTTAAGCCAAATCAGCCTGTAATTAATCTCTGCCCGTAATTACCCGTACGTGTAGCATTGCTCGTCGTCACCTGGTTGGGTTGAGACTTGGGAGGGGCCCCACCCCTGGATTTCAGGGCGTAGGAGTGAATTAGGAGAGATGCCAGATACGTCTGTAAGACTGTTTTCCGCAAGCCCCGTCCCGTCCGTAAGTCTATCATTTTCGTTACGCAAATGCTCTTGGAGATGCTCTCATCATGATCACACGAGACAAGAATACAAGATACGCTGGCACTTTGATGAATGTGTGGTACCACACGTACGACGCCACCAATATTTTCTTGCTGCTTTTGCTCCAAATTAATGTGTGCCATAATCACAACGAGCAAGCGCACATGACGAGATGAGATGAGATATATCTGCCATCCACCCGCGCGCTCTCTCAAGCTCTCGGTGCCATGGATTCTGCTCATGACGACGGCTTTGCGTCGGAGATGGCGGAGCTGCCGCTGGAGACGCGGTACCCGCCCTTCGCGCTGCGCCAGTACGCCGGCTTCTGGCTGCCGGAGGCGCGCGGCCTCCCGGCGGCGCGCGACCGGTTCGCGCCGAGGCCGGACGACGTGCTCCTCGCCAGCTTCCCCAAGTCCGGCACCACCTGGCTCAAGGTCCTCGCCTTCGCCACCCAGGGTTTTGAATTTCGGCCGTAAAAAATGGATTTCGGCCGAATTTCGGCCATCTCGGCCTAGAGCAAAATCTACCTTCCGCCGAAATTGGTCAAATTTGAAAAATTTTGGTCAAATTTTAATCAAATTTAAGTCAAAATTTGGTCAAATTTCGGCCGAAATTTTTAAAAACGACCGAAATTCGGCCATCTCGGCCTAGGGCGAGAAAAATCACAAAACGAAAATCAAAAGCTGTCGCCACCGCGCGCCGCGCCGCGCACCCACCGTCCGCCCACGACCACCCGCTGCGGCAGCGCAACCCGCACGATTGCGTCCCGTTCCTCGGCATCGGCTTCGCCCTTGACAAGGACGTCGACACCGTGGCGGCCGAGCTGGAGGCGCTCCCTTCCCCGCGCGTGCTCGCCACGCACCTGCCCTTCTCCCTCCTCCCCACTGGTCGGAGCCGGGTCGTGTACGTCTGCCGGGACCCCAAGGACGTGCTTGTCTCCTGCTGGCTCTTCACTAGGAATGTCAGAGAGCGTCGGCGTCGACGCGGAGTCCTTCTCGCTCCGGGAGGCCATGGAGCTCTTCTGTGCGGGACGCTGCATGTACGGCCCGCAATGGCTGCACGTCGCCGAGTACTGGGAGGCGAGTCGCCGGGCCGCTGGTGAGGTGCTGTTCCTCAGGTACGAGGAGATGCTCCGCGACCCCGTGGGGAGCCTGAGGACGATGGCGGAGTTCATGGGGTGCGCCTTCTCCCCGGAGGAGGAGGAGCGCGGGGTCGCGCGAGCCATAGTGGAGCTGTGTAGCCTGGACAAGCTCAAGAAAGTGGAGGCCAACAGGAAGGGGAGGACGGCAGCAGGCACCAAGGCCGACGCCTACTTCCGGAAGGGGGTGGCCGGGGATTGGAGCAGCCACATGACGCCGGAGATGGGGAAGATGGTGGACGAGGCCGTGGAGGACGGGCTCCAAGGGTCTGGTTTTAGCTTCACCGACTCAACTCCGGCCAACCCTGAATTTTGTCCAGATGCATGAAAAATGACGAGTCGAGGCCAACAATCCCAGATCCTCCCCGGCCGGCACCAGCTCTTGGCGACTAGCCTCGTCGACGGCAATGACTCCTGCTGTGTGCTTTTTTTTTTCTTTTCCTTTTTGGTTCAATAATGCTCGTGTCCTTGTGTTTGTGTTCAATAATGCTTGTGTCCTTTTATGTTGAGTCCGGTGATGCAAGTGTGATGCGCTTGCTTTTTTTTTAAGGGGAAAACATTGCCAATTTATTCATAGTTCGCGGCTCTCTCGACCGTTACCTCCGAACGAATACACCCCGAAGGAACATGGAGCCAAGTTTTACATAAAGAGTTACAACAGGGAGCGACTAACAGTCAGTCGACTAAAAAATTATAATTTAGGTCGGTCAATTTTTCTTAGGATAGACAAAAAAACATTTTGTTAACTTTCTGGGCCGGTCACCAAACATCCAAATGTGCTGC
Source organism: Triticum aestivum (assembly GCF_018294505.1). Lineage (NCBI taxonomy): Eukaryota > Viridiplantae > Streptophyta > Magnoliopsida > Poales > Poaceae > Triticum > Triticum aestivum. The sequence continues at coordinate 709,751,019 of NC_057806.1, forward strand.
CCAAAGCCTCAAACTCATGCGTACAGCAGCTGGCAAAGCATTCACCCAAACTGCCTGGACTGGTAGATTTTGCTATTTTGACCCTTTGCGCAAAGTTTAGCCGGATCTGACCCCGGTTTGAAAATATTTCAAGATTTGGCCATTTTTCCTACCGCCGGGGAGACTGTCGGTAGGGTAGAACAGGCTACCGCTGGAGGGCTCGGCGATAGCCCACTCATCCACGTCAGCTTCAAACGGCAACTGTGTCCTGCCGTCCATCCTACCGCCAGAGGCCTAGGTGGTAGGCTGTGCAACCTACCGCCAGAGACCCCGGCGGTAGGTGCTCAACAGTTATAAACCCGCGAGGGCCGGGCGCGGGGCCCACCCAAGAACCCTAGCCCCCATCTTCTCCCCTGCGCCGCGTCGCGCCGCACACAACAGAGAGGAACTCCTCTCATCCCCTCCACTCCCACCCTTCCATCTTCTTTGTTTCTCCACCATTTTTGTAGATCGAGATGGCTCCGAAACAAGAAAAGTAAGCTCTCTCAAACCCTGCAATTCGTTTCAGTTAAAACGCTTTTGATTCGATGCATTATTTGGCACAAGATAAACCCTATTTCGTCTAGTAGATTATGATTTTTGTTGTTTTTAGGTTTGTTTAGTTAGGGGTAATATGATGTTTGATGTGGTTGAACATGATAGAACCATATTTCATCGAGTAGATGAACCCTAGTTCATGTGGATTCAGAACGCGAGGAATGTTCCTCGGGTACGAGGAGATGCTCCGTGACCCTGTGGGGACCCTGAGGACGATGGCGGAGTTCATTGGGTGCACCTTCTCCCCGGAGGAGGAGGAGGAGCAAGGGGTGGACCGCGCCATCGCGGAGCTATGCAGCATGAAGAAGCTCAAGAACGTGGATGCCAACCGGAAGGGGCAGACGGGTTCGGGCGTCAAGGCCGACGCCTTCTTCCAGCAGGGGGTGGCCGGGGACTGGAGCAGCCACATGACGCCGGAGATGGGGAAGATGGTGGACCAGGCTGTGGAGGACGGGCTCCGCGGGTCTGGTTTTAGCTTTGCCGAGTCGACTCCGGCGAGCCACTGACGTCCTACTACTTCCGGTGGAACGCGCACCTTTGCATTATGTGATGAACGAGGTTTGTTTGTGTGATGATCGAACTATATCGTATTCTAGGTTTATGTATGTCCGTGTGATGAAGTTTTTCTCATGCATGAACTATGTCCTACAGTATATATGATCTATGTTTGTGTGGAAAATGGCCATGCATGAATGATCCATGCAACAAACGTAGAGGATCTCGCTGGGCACACATCTCTTTTGACGGACAAATGATGGGTGCCCCATATGCACATGAATAGTGTACACCAATTTTCACCTAGCAACGAGCTGCGAAACACCGACGTGACCGACCAAGGGCATATAGGTACGCCTATACGGCCGGAGCAATCGCCAGGCCAGGCTGTTGGTTGGCGAGATTTGATTGCACGGGCTACCACCTACCTAGTACATTTTGTTGCTCCTTTTTGCAGAGGACCACTCCAAACTACTCATGACCCGTGGAGATCAGATCTCCAACCAACTGTTCCTGTGGCATCTCTCAAGTATCTCTAGCCGGCCTGTATCCGCGGGTCAGATCAAAAGTTTGTGGTCATGGCGCAGGTGGTGCACTGAGGAGGATCCAAAGTGGACATGGTGCAGATCGTGCGGGCGTGGCCGGGTTTAAATAGCCGACTGCCGTCCAGGCCAAGTGGCGGGTTATGTCAATGCGAGCGCCTAAGTGGGTTTCTCCGCCGTGCCGCCTGCTTATTGCCGGCAAGTGGTTGGACGGCAGCCGGTTTGAATGCACTAGATAGCCGTCCGCTCTGGCCAACATGAATGTGGCGCGAGGAGAGGAGGTGCGGGCACACAGGAGTGCGTGCGGGCGAGGGAGATGTTTTTTGGGTGAGACCGGTGTGTATATGATGCTCATATAGGTGAGTGTATGCGCGTGTATATGAGCGCTTGCGTCTCTACTGTGTTAAAAAAACCAACTAATCTAACTACATGTAGGCGCACGTACACCACCCATGCAACCTCTCCACAACGGCCGCAGGACTTGATGCTAACAAACTCATGGATGCTTGTGCAACCTACATGCATGCACCAGCACTTGCGCAACCTCCAACGTCACACGGCCAGCTCTGCACGACCTGGCCACGAGCGCTAACAATTTCCCTTTAATTTTGACACGGCTTACCGTTGACCGTCGCCTTGAACGCCTCCGTCTAATGCTACCGTGCGCCTCTACACGTGGCCGCGCCTGCATGTCGCCGTACCATGGCCGTCACACCATGTTACTGGGGCCTCTGCCTCCACGCAGCATCCATCCTCTTCCTCGGTGAGACACGCCGAGCTATTTCTTCGCCAGCGACACACGCCTGACATTCTGACGACATACGTCATCTCTTTTGGTTCCGGCAACATATGTGATTTGTCGTTGACGATCGTAGCACCGAACATCTCTTTAGGCCGACACATGGCCGGAGCTTAATCGCGCAGCCGCCGGCGAACGCCGCCACCGCGGGCACGCCTCTGGCAAGGGGAATGATGCCCAAGACAACCAAACTCATGATACTTG
>NC_057806.1:709753970-709781761 GCF_018294505.1 Triticum aestivum
CGGGCACGCCTCTGGCAAGGGGAACGATGCCCAAGACAACCAAACTCATGATACTTGGACATACCCCAAATCACAGCTCTCTCTCTCTCTCTCTCTCTCTCTCTCCCTCCCTCCCTCTCTCGCAGACGAAGGTGAAAAAAGGAGCACACTGATTTTTTTTTGGCCAACCCTCAACTTTGCCCAAATAAAAATGATGAGTTGAAGCGAACCCATATCGTCCCCGGCACCAACTAGTTCTTGGCCGACCAGGCTCGTCGACATGATGGTTTTCTTTTGTTTCAATAATGCATCTTTGTGTCCTTGTTTTTGAGTCCGGTGATGCTATCTCTCTCCCTGTCTCGGAGGAGATGCGCTGGACTGGTGTGTGTGCGCGCATGGAATGCATATTGTCCACGTACTGTCCGTCCATGTGTGCTTACCTTTCTTTGGCTTCCAGAACTCAACTCAACTGAGCTGAAATATGTGTGTGTGCTTTCACCATTGAACTGAACCGATATGCTACAACTATGTCTCCAGCCATAATTGTTACTGATATATTGGTATAACATGATGCATTTTCACAGCCTCCACATAGTTTGTTCGGATGGGGACCGGGTTCGGCTCGATTATGTTGGGGCCGGTTCGGGTGTGTGAACCATCATAAATTTTCGACCCAAAAAGAGATTTATTTTTTTTAGATAAAGAAGCGAAGTCATGAAAGCCCGAGGACGAAGAGTAGACTTTCTTCTTCTAGTATTACGGACGTCAATCGTACTTCTATGATGTGATCCCTACCATATTAATTCTCCGCCCCATTAGCTTAAAACCCTACCATGCCAGGATTCCGTGCCATGGCAGCTGATTTCTCTACCACCCCACTCGAAGGCTCTGCCATGGTTGCCGTATTGACGGAGTACCATGAAGGTTTCACCGCCTTCTCTTGTGATGTCACCGGCGTCTCGGTGCCAACGACGGTCCTCATACCCGACAGAGACCAACAGCATGGTCCTGTCAGCCTTTTCACCCCTGGGCCGACATTCTAAGCATGAGCCACGCACCCGAGTGTGCACGGGTAGCTCATGTTCGGTTTCCACCTATGTCATGCTTCGCTCTAAGTGATGCCGCTCCAGCTGCATGTAGGCAAGTAGTTCAGGATGTGCACCGCCGTCTTTACCGCTCATCCCACAACATGACCGGAGCACTCATGCTTTTCAGCAATCTTCATGCCATTTCCATGACGTTCTGATTCCACCGCTCCACCACATCATTCTGTTGTGGTGAGTGCGGTGTTCTGGTGTGGCTCAGTGGCTGCTATCCGCCTATCCCCGTCCTCGTTGCAGAACTCCGCAAACTCCAGTGAATTGAACTCACCACTGCAGTCTGATTGGCACACCATCATTTTCATGTTCACTTCATTCTCTCCGAGTGCCCTCATTTTCTTGAAGAATTCCAGGGCTTCGTGCTTTGTTACGAGAACTTCCAACCACAAGTATTGACTATGACCGTCAACAATGAGAAGTAAATACTTGTTACCTCTTGGAGTCATTGGAGATTACCGTACGTGAGCTCAAACCGCTTCTTCGTTGTTTTGCAAGTAGACAGATCAGCGTCATCGGGTTGAGGGACACCTAGTAGAGACGGATTTGAATCCGCCTCACGCATGCCAGCACGAATCTTTGCCAATCGAATAGGCTCATGACGTCGTCCTCGACCACCATCTTCAGGCCAATTTCATCTAGCTGCCTAATGTTGCTCTGAAGCCGAGGTACGAAGTACACCTCAGACAGCACCCTTTGGGCGCCGTTCTTCCACTCTAACAACATGGATCCAAGACCCTGGATCTCATCAATTACAAAGCCATCTCACAATTTTATTGTACCTTTCACGAATTCAGTGAGGAAGGTGAACATGAATCGCGACCCCTTCATGTGGTTGCCGGCCTCTGTATCGAGGAACAAGCGGTCGTCCAAGGACACCACGGGGGTCGACACATTTTTGGCTCAGGAACACACACACTCCTTTGTATCGCTTATTATGGCCTCAGCTGGAAGTGCTGCCATGGTAGCCGTTTTGGTTGCCAGACTCACTAGAAACTCTGTAATGTCAGAGGTTTTGCCACCAATGAGGGAGAGAATTTCTTATTTGGCCCTTTCTTAAAGTTTGGTTCCCTATTTGGCCCAACTTTTTATTTTCTTCCCCTTTTGGCCCGCAAATTTCATTTTGTTCCCTATGTGACACTTTTGTCGGTTTTGTCTAGTAACAGTGTTAAATCTAACCTGAAAAGACCGTTTTATCCCCAGTGTAGTATGTGAACATATTATTTACATACAAAGACAACGGTAATGTGATATATTTTGTCCTGTTTGAATAAATAAATAAATAAGTGTTGGCACAAGCCTGACCTCGAGGCTGCAAACGATGTGTATTTTTTGGCGTGCAGCCGATTGCTTTCCGGCCAATCAAGCGTAAACATGCTTCCATCTCAAAAAAAAAAAGCGTAAACATGCTAGTACACAACAAGCAACAAACAAGTAGACAGGCAGCTGGATTGATTCTCTCGTGCTGTACACGCACGTAATACAACATGAAGCAGGCAGGCGGATTTCAGCCGGAACCTCACGCATGGGTAGCTAACTTAAATAGGCTATAAGCTAGCGATCAACTCGCCGGTACTAACTCGGGCGAGATAGAACAACACGAGACGCCGAGATTTAGTGGCGATAGGTGCGATTGAATGTCTTTGTATTAATCTGAGTAGATTACACGCATATATATAGCAGTAAAAGCTAGTTATGCGAGTCCTAATTGATCTATTTGGTGGACGAGGTCTTCTTATCGTGGTTAATTCTAACTAAAAGTATTCATATAACTAATAATAATAATATGATGAAATGCCGCCATCCACCGAAGAGTAAATAGCATAAAACTACTACAATTCGGGCTAGGGTTTCAAAAAACTACCGAATTTATTTATTTACCGAATTCGGGCTAGGGTCCCCAGATTTGGTAGTTATCAGCGAAAAAATAAATTTGATAGTTTTTTGGAACCCTAACCCGAAGTATAGTAGGTTTATGCTATTTACTCTCCACCGAAGCACCCCTTCTCTATCATTTTTGTGACATACTATCATTAGGGGCAAAATTGTCTTTGCACATGCTAGGTAACATCTTTGGATGGAAAATGGATGAAAGTGTCATATAAGACGCAAAATGAAGTTTAAGTGTCAAATAAGGAAAGAAAAAGTTTATTGGACCAAAAAGGAAACCAAATTTTAAGAAAAGGTCAAATAAGGAATTCTCTTCCAATGGAGCTCGTGCCGTGACATGAACTTACTGCGATGGAAGCCGGATTGGCCCTCGAATGTGCCAAAACCGTTGCCATGGCAGCATTAGCTGTCGGTGCCAGTGCACCCGTCGGCTCCAGTGTGGTGATGATGTTGCCAACCACCACGAGTAGCAGTGCAACGTGAATTTTGAGAGAAGCAACATGAATTGTGCCATTCTGTCCACGTGTCCCTGCTTCTCAATCTCAAGACATGCAGGAGTACTAGTCAGTGCAACTGCAGGGCCAGCATTTACATATTGGTGTTCATCATGCAGTCCAAGATATTGATCTTTTCACTGATGTGGCTTCAAAGGAACAGCGACTTGGAGTGAAATCTTCAAAAAGTACACGGTATCTTATATTTCAAAAACTCTGTTCCGTTGTATCTAGTATCGTTGTTATCGTTGTTATAAATCGAACAAACAAGCAGGGGGTAAACTAAAAACGAGATCAAAATTAGATAAGAAAAAACATACGCCCAATTCTGAAGCTCTTTGTATGAGAGCAACCATTGCCTCTTCTGGCTGTGGAGCAGTATAAACTGGAATTCCTTTCTAAAAACAACAATGTTGACGGTAACAGAAGATGCCACAAATTCTTTCATGCATCTGCTTCACATCGGTACAGAAAAGTTAAGATGCCACAAGTTCTTTCGCTTTTTGATCATTAGCAAGATGGAAGCCGAGATCGCCTACAGGGAGCCGGTCGTGGGCCAGCCCAGTAGCCATGTAGTTTCATAATGCTGACATCATGCATGCGTATTTTTCTTTTTCACTTTTGCTTGCATTTTGAAAATAGTAAATACATTTATCATGAAAAAATAGTTATTTTTAAGTGTTCATTGCACATTAAAAAATTTTCATGCAGTGTAAAAAATATTGGCTCAACATTTAGAAATTATTTGTACCATTCAAAAAAACGAATGTGACATTTAAAAAATGTTCATGTGTTTCAAAAAAATATTGTAAGTGATATTTTTAAACAATGTAAAGAAATGTTCGTGTAAATCAAGAAAGTTTAATTCCAAAAAAATTACATCACATTTTAAAATATTCACGTATTTCACAAAAAAAATTGTGACATTTAATTTTTTTTATAGAAAGTTAAAAAATGTTTCAATATGTATTGGAAAAAATTTATACATATTTAAAAAATCAAAACACGTTTGAAAAAAATGTTTATCCTGTTTTGAAGAAAATATTGTAAGTGATATATATATATGTGTGTGTGTGTGTGTGTGTGTGTGTGTGTGTGTGTGTACAATAAGTATGAAAAAGTTGACATCAAATAATATAGTTGCAAAAAAATGTTAATGATGTATTTGAAAAAAATGTTAATGATGTATTAAAAATGTTAATGATGTATGTGAAAATATTAAAACATGTATAAACAAATTGACAAATTGTTCCAGATGTATACGAAAAATATACAATGTGTATGAAAAATTAGACATTTCTGAAAAAAGAAGAAGGAAAGAAAACCGGTGAAAACCAGAAAAAAAAAAAGAGGAAAAGTAAACGCAAAAGAAAACCTGAAGAAAATAGCTGCAAAAAAGTGAAAACCCATGATTAAAAATCCACAGAAAAAATCCTCGTGTGCAGCTACAGTATTGGGCCGTCAGTAGTGCTGCGGTTTATTCGAGACCTATTAGGACCCGGGCCGAGAAATAGTATTTGCGCACAGTCCACGCTAGCTTTGAAATCTTGATGCCACCTTCAACAATCAGGAAATTACAGACGCGTTTCTTGCGATGAACACTCCCACAAAGTCCTGCCCTGGATGATTTTGGGCCGGGATTCTATTGTAGATTCTCGCCCATCGTCCAACTGGCTGCTTTCTTGTGGGAAAATCTATCTCAAAAAACATCCTTTACGTGCTCATCTCCTAAACTGCTGCTGCAAAGCCAAAGTCCCAACCCTCATCATCAACTGGACTTTTGAATAGCCTTTGATTCCGTTTGCTGGGAATCCCTGCTACACATACTAGCCACCGCGGTTTCCTTACAAGACGGTGTAGCTGGGTTGAAAAATCTGCTCACCACAAGCAAAAATGTTGTCCATATAAATGGTTGTCCTACGCTGGCGGAGCTATGTGTTAGGAAAATGGGCCATGACCCGCCCAGTAAATAGCAATACAATGTACGATTGCGAGTTGACTGAGTCATGCGGGTGAAATAGTTGGTCTTCCTTTGTACCGGTTGTCCAACTTTGCTTGCGTAGCTCCACCACTGCTATCGTGGATTGACTGCAAACAAGGGCTTCGCCAAGGTGACCCCCTCTCTCCATACTTTCTCATCATTGTTGTTGATCTCCTCAAACGTTTGATTGACAGGCATCAAATGAACAACAAGTTCTCAGCCCATTAAGCGACAACTTACCTTGTCCCGTTCTTCAATATATGCTGCCGACACACTTATTCTGCTCCGTGCAATGCCCTCCCTAGCTAAAAACGTTGCCCCTCTCTAGCTAAAACAATGAAAAAATCCTGACAATTTTGTGCTAGTGAGACTGGGTTGCAACTCAATTTCCACGAAACAATGTTTTGTACCCTCAATGCCGATCTTGCCAGAACTCTTGCTTCCACCCAAACTTACCTAGGCCTACCGCTCTCACCAATCAAGCTACCAATCTCGGCGTTCCAACCGATCATTGACACTTCGATTGATTCCTATCTGGCTGGCAAGTCTTACTTCTCACCAAAGGCGGACGACTGATATTGTTCTATGTTGTCCTTGACTCTCTCCCTACTTATTTCATGGAATCTTTCATGTTTCCCAAAATTCTCATTGAAAGGCTTGATAAAAGACGGTGTTGCCTTCTCTGCCCAGACAAGGACATTTGCTTTGGGCCACAATGCCTTGTAGCATGGGACAAAATTTGTACTCCCAGATCAAAAGGGCGACTAGAGGATAAATCCATTCATGCAAAAAATATTTGCCTCACCCTCAACGTTGAAATTTTCTGAGACATTCTTGCATTCCAAAGACCTACCTTGGAAGCAATGGATGATGCATCACTCTCCTTTCCCAGTCTCTTTAGGCCAGAGTGCTTCTTACTTAGCTAAGATTTTCCACAAACACCTAGATTCTTTCAGGGAAATCACTCATAGCATGGTAGCAAACGGAAAACCAACATTCTTCTGGTTAGATAAATGGTTGCTTCTGAGACGCTCACCACCGCCTTCCCAACAATCTGTTCCCACCACCTAAAGCAGCATGTCATGGTGCATTCAATCATGGATGAAGAAATCAGTTCTGTCCTGTATGATAGGCTAACCGTGATGTTGCCGATGAACTTTCTGTGCTTTGTGCTTTACTGCAGGGCATCATTATTTCATGTTCTCCAGACATGTCCGTCGCATACACGACCATCTACAACAGCACAACTGCTTCGGACCTAAAGCTCATTTGGACCAATCGGGCTCCAAACAAGGTGACAATCTTTGACTGGCTGTTCCATAATGATTGACTCAACACGCAAGAGAATCTCCATATGAAAACGGTCCTTTACAACGACATATGCGCCCTACATGCCAAGTGCACCGAGACACGAGCCAATCTCTTCTTCCACTACCGGTTTGCAAGGGCAATTTGGTAAGCCACCGGTGTCGATCCTACTATGGTTACGCTCTCCAAAATTTGGTCCTCTACGCCGCATGCAGCTCTGCCTCCCTCGGTCATCGCCTTCATGATGATGTTGATCTTATGCATGATCTGGGATGCACAAAATTTGAGGGTATTCAGGCAGGTTTGGCTGCTGGTAAACATTATAATCTCTAACATTCTTGATGACCTCACTCTGTGGTCCAATATAGAGTAAAAACACCCGAGCTTAGAGGCCATGGCGGTCTGTGTGGCGTGATTTCACTTTTTTCAGGGTAACATGCGATTGTTCCCAAAACTATCTCATGCAATGAAAATTCTGGTGGGGAACCCCCTTGATTTTTTTTAGAAAAAAATTGCCATTCCGGACGTCACGGAATAGCAATGCTTCTTCCATTCAATATATTCATCCTAATATAGTCTCGGGTCTACATTTTTTTCAGCGAGAGCCCAACATGAGTCTGTTGCATATTACAACACACGCCTTTTTAATCCACCACCAGAGAAGCCTAGACCATTCGTCGAGGCCCTAAACGCTTTCCTCGCGAGCAACTAAACACGAAGAATGTAGCTGAGTCCAAGGACATGCATGGCAAACTAAGTGACACGGTTGCTGGGCATGAGTTGTGCCACAGTCGGGCTACGACAACAGGCTCAGAGTTTCCGCGGATGAATCTGCCCAATGGCTAGGAGCGGCTCCTACCAAAGCCACACACATGCTGGAGAGGACGAGGGCCGGGAGGAGGTCTCCTGAGGAGGACATGATACAGTGTCTCGAGAGCATGTTCCATAATAATTGGCTGGGCTCCACTATCATCAGAGACAAGGGAACACAAATTAACAGCATCCCAGTGCAACGAAAAGAAAAGACCAGCATCGATCACATCTACCCCAACTTGCTTGCTTGCTCGCATGTTCTACCTCTGCTTTGCTTTTGCATCCATGATTCCCTCTCTTGCATCAATTAACTACTCCGTACAAGTGATTTGTTCGACCGGTGTATAAGTAGTCTCCTGACACTCTTCATGAAACGATTCCTTAATGAACACATCCAGCAAATATCCAGCACATATTTGGAAGCCTGGCTGGCTGGGAAGCTCCATGTTAGCCGGCTAGCTGGATAGGACAAAACGAGCGGCTGGATCCGAACTGCCCATCCATAATCTACTTCCTTGATCCAAACAGCCAGTCTATACATACTACTTTATTGGGGGATTAGTTACTTACAGGAATCTTGAAGCAGCGTGAAACGTAGCACCTCTAAACGACTAGACTAAACAAACACTCTGACAAAGTAGTTCAACCTAGAATGTGCTACTAGCTCCTCTAGTCACCAGCGAGTCGGATACACCCATGACAGTCAGCCTAGATCCACCGTCTCAAATCTCCACTCCGGGTCTTTGAGCTGGGGCGTCCTCCAAACCAATTAATCGATTTCGCTCCCCTGCACGTCCATCGGCCGGTATGTTGGACTACTTCATCCTAAATGTTTTTCTGCAGTTAATTGTTGTAGTGTTCAAGAAAGCGTTTTTAAGCGACGGTGTTGAGCGATGCCAAAACGCTTTGCTTTTGTCCTAAGCGGTTGATTAAGACTTTTTTCTTAAATTTGGCCAGAATTTGGCTGTTTTTTACTGTTCTGCTTGTCTGCTTGCACAATAACAGCAATATGCTATTTATCTTATAATTAGGCTCTGTTCAGGAGCAAAATTTTGGCCACGTGATCTCTATTAGGTTATGTCTATTTGAACTAAACTCCATTTTAGTTGTTATTTTGCTTGCTATGTGAACCTGATGTATATGTGCTATGGTGTGAACTCTATTTTAAATGCTAATTTAATTAGCCATGTGCCATGTTTCTTATCTTTCCTGTGTATATAATACAAAAATCTGTCAATTCTAGCCAATTTAAAAAACGCTTATGCGAGCGACAGCTTGCTCTAAGCTTTGGCCTTCACCTTTGCTTACGCTTTCAGCTTTTTTGAACATTGGTTAATTGTCAGTACGTAGCATACTTCCCCGCAAAAAAGAAATTGTTTGTAGCATACACAGGCAACACGCATTAACCTACAAGTGATATCAATGTAATCTTGATTGCCATGCAGGAGCAATGGATGGATGGATCAAAGAGTTTCCGCCGTCTGTGCTACACTGGATCATCCGTGGGGGGGTCCTTTACAGCTTATACGGCCACCTTGCCCTCGTCCTGACGGCCGAGAGACGCCGGCATCAGGCCTTCGCCATGGTACCGTGGTGGGCTACCGTGTTGGCGGACATTATCGACAAATTCGTGATCGCCCTATTGTTTACTGGCGACAAAACGTCGCGGGAGCAGCAACTCTCTGCATTCTGGTTGCCGTTCCTCCTAATTCACATCAGTCGGCCGGACAACATCAGCGGTTTTTCCATTGAGGAGAACGTGTTTTCGCATGGCAAGGTGTTGAGTGCTTATGCTGTGATCTTGGGAGCCACTAATGTCCTGTACGTCAATGTAACTCTCTCCCGTCCCAATGTCGGGACCTTGGTGCTGGCGTCCTTCCTCGTGTTCGCATTGGCTATTTTCAAGTACCTGGAGAGGGCAGTTGCACAAGGGAGAGGCAACTTGAGCAGCATCAAGAGCTTAATCAAGAATAACCAGCCAAAGAGATTCAGTTTCCATCACTGGTGTCCATATGGGCCCCTGGATAATGATCAAGCCCTGCTTGTTGCTCACAGCATGCTTCATATCACCAAATGTGCGTTTTGTGACTGCTCATTGGATATGGATCCTCTCGATCGTGAAACCGGCAGAAAGATAATATCTTGTGGATGGGAGAGTATGTGCAAGGTGGTGGAGATGGAGCTCTCCCTCATGTACGACCTCATATACACCAAGGCAGTCGTCATCCACGCCTGGACTGGCTACATCACCCGCATCGTCTCCCCGCTAATCATCTGCACCGTGCTATTTCTGTTAAATGCTTATAACAGTGAATTCCAATCAGTAGAAGATATTGTTATCACTTACTTGTTGGTGGTCTTCACCTTACTACTGGATGTAAGATGGCTGCTGGGAGCACTAGGGTCGACCTGGGCATATACAGTCTTCAAAGACTCGAGATGGCAGTGGCTAAAGCATGCAGTTGTCTGTGATGGAAAATGGCACTGGATCCGTACCATTGTAGTGTTTATGGATTTGTCCCGACTGCCCTTGTTTTCTGGTTACTACCGTGAGCCACTGAGCACCTTGTTCAACATGAAACCGCCAAGTAACTACAGGTTGTGGCGAGGAATCATGGGCCAGTACAACTTGTTGCATGAGTGCACTCGTCACAAGGACTATCCAATAAGTGTAAGTAGTGTGATGGGCCTGTTGCTCCTCCAACAAGAGGAGAGCATGATGCAGCACGAATACCATGACATCCATGGCTTTAAGATTCCACAAGATTTGAAGGGTCTGTTGTTTGAACGCATACGGGAAAAGTTGAAATTATCATACACACGGCCCCGCAATGTTGAGGAGGAGGAAGAAGAGGGAGAAGAAGTTGTGCAGTTCGATTCTGATGAGTTGCAAGAGGTCATTCTTATCTGGCACATGGCCACGGACATTTTCCTTCAAAAGGCCACCTTTGCAGATGAAGAATCTCAAAAATATGTGAAGTTGATCAGCAAGCTGTCTGATTACCTGGTGTTCCTCGTGGTTTTACACCCCAGCATGCTACCGGTCCGTAAGCTGCCAAGCAAGTACAAAGAAACCAGCAAAGAGTTGAAGGAATTGTTGAGTGTTGAAAACAGGCCTGCTAGTTGCAAAACAAGAAAGCAGAAGCTTGCCTTTATCCTGGAACAAATGGAGAAGCTAGTTTTGAACGGCAATGGAGATGGCAGAAATAGTACTAGTAGCATTGTCCTGTCGGATGGTTATCAATATGCCCGTGTGCTATGAAGATGTTTTGCCAAAGGGGGGTATATCGACCTAGTTGAGAAGATGGGGGAAAAGTCCCGCCGAAGATTTCAGAAGTTGATGCCGAGATTGTGTTCTTACTCTGAGTTGGTCACCGATCAAGAACTGTTGAATCTCATCTTTGATGCATGGGTGCTTTTGCTCATGAATGCATCCAAATGGTCTAGCAGGGATTCCCATGCCAAGCAGCTCGGCTGTGGCGGTGACCTCGTAACCATCGTGTGGATCATGACAATACATGCCAACATATTTGGCATCCAAGAGGAAAATAACGGGGTATGTTAATTAGTAAAGCTCGTTGGTATGTTCCAATCATTTGCCTTGTGTCCCTATCTCCCTTCTCTTTACCTTTTTGAATTGGCTACTCATGTGTTATGATCTCACGTATTTGTATTTTTGTTCACTGTTTTGTTTGGAATTAGCTGTTCTTCGCCAGGTTGTCAGTGTAAGTCTTCTGCTCCTCCATGTCAGGAGGCTACATTCAGGATTGTAAGCAAAAATAATAATATCAATGTTCTACATGAATTTAGTGCTTTGCATGTTGCTGGAGTGACGGACAAATTGCATAGGGTAGTTCCTTTATTAATAAGTTATAAGCTTCTTTTTTTGGCCAGGGAGTAACAATGTTAGTAATTCATTTCTTCGCCAACCTACAAAATAAATGTGTGGTTCTAGTTATTTTCATTAGCATTGAATGGTGACTGGTAAGCGACCGAGAGCATGAGCGAGAGTGAGACCGGAAGCACGCAAATCTCGCCACCATGATGGAGCGTGACATTTTCTACTATAGCTAGTGATGCCGTGTTATGGACGATGATGTGATTGTGGTGGGGGGAGCGGTGGAGAACGATTTCCCTATCCCGCTTACTTCAATTCCGATCTAGGTGGTCAGACCATAGTTCCGACGATGTAGACAACTATGGCAGTTGCCGATTGCTATCTGTGAGTGAACCGGCACAAGTCACACAAGGTGAGGCGCGTCGCCGCTCCCCTCCATTGGTGGGGTGGTAGTATCCGCCATTCCAAGGCAGGGAGCGCCATTCGGCGTAGCATGGAGTACTAGCTGGCATGACTTTCGGAAGATCCATTATCATTTATCAAGATGGCGTTTAGAGCACCACTTCATTTATGTGGTGAAAACTCATGTTCTCGCCTTCATTGGTTGGGCTCATCAACGACAAAATTGAGTCGTTACCTTGTTGAAGGTGCCGTCCCCTTGCTGATGTGTTAACCATAATTGGTAGTCTCGGCAACTAGGATAAATCCTTGTTTTTGTCGTATCCGGCGTATATCCTTTCTTGGAAGTGGTGTTGTTGAAGAAGTCAACTTAGTCATAGGTATTAAATTCATATCTTGTAATGGGTCTATCGTAATTGTGCTTGCTTGTCATGTACACCTTATATTTCTAAATATAAGACGTTTTGGCAGTTCAACTTTAATGTAATCGTGCTTCGTATCTTATAATGGGTCTATCGTAATTGTGCTTGTCATATACATACATCTTATGTTCCTAAATATAATACGTTTTGGCAGTACAACTTTAACATAATTGTGCTTGTTATGGGCCTATCGTAGTTGCGCTTGTTATGTACATACTATGTTTCTAAATTCAAATCAAAATGCCAAAACATCTCATATGTAGGAACAAAGTTAGTACTTTGCTTATTGAGGTCTTCGGCCTCTTGTCTTGCATAAACTTTATTAAAATTGGTTATGTGCATCACAATGATGCAAAGGCCGGGGGTTCAACCTCCTTTCCGAATTGTATTTAATTATTTTGTAGTTGTAATATATTTACTGAACATAAGTAGCATAATACAATGAAAATTTACATGCATGATTGTACGTTCAGATGAGTCATTTTCACGCAGTTGGTTGCCATGCTAAAATGGTATATTTGCATCTTAAGAGAAATAGGCTAATGAACATCATCTTTTTAGTTACATATAGAATTATATGATAAAAATAAGTAGCATGTAGGATGACAACGCACCGATTATTATAAATGCAAGCAAGCAACACACTATTTACATGCATGAAGTGTCACCTGTCACTGTAGTATCATCATCAGACGTCAGTCCCATGGTCAGACAGCAAGCGTTAACTGATCACATCCATCTTCACCAGAAGCTCTAAAGTACGCATTACATGGTCAAAATGAGATCAATGCCATAACAACTTCTTTTTTAGATAATAACAACTGCCATCTTGTTGGCTTATTCATGCTTTGCTTGCGCCCTGACGTCCGTCTGAGTTTTCGGCGTCTCGTCTTTCCGGGATACATGAGGAATACAGTGGCAACAATGGCCAGAAAAGCATTAAACGAGAAATACAAACAAGCTCCCCTCCTCTCGCAAAAAGAAATACAACACATTTCACCTTGCTGCCCGATTCACATCGCAGGCGAAGCACTTCCAAACTGCTTGCAGCATTTCTGTAAACCATGTGCTTGCCCTGGGAAGATCTAGAAACCAATCAAGAGCCCCGGCTTGGGGTCACACTATCAGTATAGCTACTTCAGTGTCAGCTTCCAACTGTATAATGTTCCCAAAAAATGTCACTTCTTGAGCAACCTCAGTACATCGCCGATGAGATGCAGGGAGCCAGTAACAAGGACCTACACACAAGCATATCATCAGCGTCATGTGTGACATATTAGCTTGCAAACATAACAAGGGCAAGATACATGTCTTCCTGATTACGTACAAGAGATAGAGCTATAAATATGTGCGGTGCCATGTCGAAAGGATAGAAAATTAAACATATTATGAGGCATTAATCGTGCTCTAGAAGCACAAAGCAATGCAAAAATGCTAGCTAGTTATGGATGTTTTGTACTATAAATTTTAGAAAAGTTAGTCTGAGAGAAGCTTTCACCTGATAAGAAGTGGATGGATCCTCTACAGCATTTTTCCTTAGCCACTCAATTGCTAGTGGCAGTGATTCAAACACTAGGCTAGTCTCGCCAGAATCCGTGCTGTTTGAACCTGCATCATTTACTCACAATTTAATATAGGGCATCATCTTCAGCCTGACCATGCATTGTTACAATTAGAAAACCACAACGCAGTAGTAGAAGTGGTACAAATTGTTAAAACAGGGTTGTGCTCTTTGTAGTTCTCATAATGTATAGGGGCTTCTTTGCATATTTCCCTCGCATGTATATGTACTGCTGGCCCCGTGGAATAGAAGCTCATTTCATAACACAAGTGACTAAAGCTTGTAACATAATGTATAAGCAACCAAGTTCAGGCGAACCTTTATTATCATCATTAAGTAATTTCTCCCACACTGCTTGGAGAGATAGCTGCCATGACAAATCAATTTGCTCAGGCCCAGCAGGTGCTGATGCCTTAGAACCAAGCTTATTGTGTTGTGACTGATTTGGCACAAATAGGGCCAGATCAAAGTGCACCCCTGAACAAAATGAGATAGCAATACATAATGTTCAGTTAGCTGAAAACTGGAACAAACAGCAAACTTGAAAGAGGGCTAAGCAGTAAGCAATGCAGTAAGTTTGGTTTGAACTGAAGTTGCCAAGAGAAGTACAATATCATGCAAAAAAAAATCATAAATGAGCGCACATGAGCATTTTCAACAGAAAGTGTTTCAACTTACCATTTTGAGTTGCAGTATCAACGAGATGTGGAAGCAATCTCATAGGATCTCTCACAGACATGCAGTTGAATAGAAGAATCTGCAATGTGTCCCAAAGAAGATACCGGTATGAGGGAGAAGACTGAAATGATACATGCAAAAGCAAGTCCACTCAAACATGATAATACTAGACAGGCTGTGAGAAATACCTTCCGAGATTTGCTGCAAGTCTGAGACTGCTCCTTGGTAGCATGGGAAAACCACCTCGCACATATTTCCATACTTTCAGGGCTGTGTGCCCCATCCAAATAGAATACCAAAGAACTATCCCGATCCTTCTCTTCTGAATTTACTTGTGAATCTGGAACAATTTGCGCTCGGCCTTGCAAAGAAGCACTTGACAGCCCTCTAATGAACTGATCTGGTAAGGGATCCTGAACTCCACCATAGATGAACTAATTATGATACCGTCTTTGTTTTTCGGAGAAGCAACATGAATTGACAAGACTTACAGTGTGGTTGAGTGGCATTCTGTCCACATGTCCCTGCTTCTCAAGCCATGTACTAGCGAGTGCGACTGCAAGGCCAGCATTTTCATATTGGTGTTCACCTTGCAGTCCAAGATGTTGATCTTTCAACTGATGTGGCTTCAAAGGATCAACGACTTGGAGTGAAATCTTCAAAAAGCACAGAGTATAGTATTTCAAAAACTGTATTCCATTGTTTCTAGTATTGTGGTTACAAACAACAAGCAGGGCAGCAACCAAAAAGGAAATGAAAACGGATAGAAAAAACATACGCCCAATTCTGAAGCTCTTCGTTTGAGAACAACCATTGCCTCTTCTGGCTGTGGAGCAGTATAAGCTGGAACTCCTTTCTGTAAACAACAATGTTAATGTTAACAAAAGACGCCACCAAGATACCAAACATAATAGGAAATTTCTGTGAATAACAATGTTAACATGGTATAGAACAACTTCTTGGGAAAGTAATATATTGTATTTTCTGAACTACAAACACCATCAGTTACAAAAAAAAGGGGGCAATATATGTAACATGTTGTAGAACAACTTCTTGGGAAAGTAGTCATAAGAAAACCTTGAAAATTCCAGCCTTCTCCCCAGCAATTTCACCAAGCGTATTTCCTGCTCATCCGCAAAACAACAAACATGTTAGCATGGGACTAATTTTCCTAATAAAAGGGTTACTTCAATTGTCAGTTTCATGACTAACCAAGAATTTCCATATGATCATATCCAAGAGAGGATATTCCACAGACTACAGGAGATTTAACCTGCAGAGATCCAAATTCAGACAACGGTCATGCTCTAATTTGACTGTTTTTAGTGTATAATTCTGCCGAGCTGAGAAGGGTTCAGAAGAAATAGAAGCTAAACTTGAATGCTTGAATACTAACAAGAATCAAGAACTTAGATGGACCTAAATGAATATATCCCACACTCCTATTATAGTTTGGAACTCAGGGTGCAGATTAAGGTGAACAAGGCCGGCAAGAGACTTAAATGGCATAGTTCAAGATTCTTCTTTTGTTTTCTAGACAAAATGAGCACATTACTGGAGAAGAGTCACATACCACATTAGTTGCATCGAACTTCCCTCCAAGACCAACCTCGAGAAGAGCTACATCTACCTGTTTGAGGCAAGAAAAAGGTGTGAGTAGATCAATAATGTTCTTCTAAAAATGCATACGCGGAGCCTGACTTAGAAATCTCAAAATGAATATGTGATAGCTGATCATCACATAGGTTTTGTACCTTAAAATCATAGATTGTAGCACAATGCTATGCAAGTAAAATAGTGAAGAAAAGGGAACATTGCATGGAGTAATCTTATTCAGGCTAGATTTATGTAATGACTGAAAACAAACCAGTAGGGACAGAGTATGGAGTATTTTCTGTCTATTCTACCTGCTCAGCAGAAAATATCTTGAATGCGAGCAAGGCCATGAACCTGAAATAGGCTGGCATGGGAATATCATCATCAGTCTTCTCCTGGAGAGTGAAGATACGCACATTTGTCTCATTATCCACCAGTTACATAATTAAAGCAGCACGAAAAGACAAGACATCTATGTTTCATCACTCCTATGCACCTGGCACAGAGTTCCATCACATGAAAGACAACAAATTTGGACATGTACCTTCAGTTTATTCCAGCAGCACCAGAAGTACTTCAGAAACTTCTCTTCAGAAATATCCACCCTGGTTGCATCACAAGTTAGGGGCCAGGTTAGTGCACGCATAATACCTAGGCATAGTGATAAGCTAAATGTAAAGAGTGGTGCAGCACATTTGCATACAAAAAGATATTGTGAATAATTACGAGGAGCTATCGTTATCACTTATCAACACCAGGTTAGCACATGCATGGTACCTAAGCATAGGACAAGCTAAATTTAAACAAAGTTCACTGTCGGGTGTTCCACTACAGTTCTCATTAAAAAAAGACAAAAGTAAAAGGGCTGTGCAGCACATTCGCATGTAAGAAATTATTGCGAATAATAACAAGGAGCTGTCATTATCACTTATCAGCACCATATTAAGAAAAAATAAGAGCAAGAACAATTGACGAAGAAATTACCCATCTAGCCGGAACCGCTCCCGGACATCCATCAAATGCGGTGAGGTGAAGAGCCCGGTACGGAAGCCACAGGATCGCAGGATTGACTCCGTGAATGTGCATGTCGAACCCTACAGGAAACGTTCCATTGTGTCGTCACATACTACCATCACAGGGAAGCCAAGGACTTGATTAATCGCGTCATGTGGCATTCAGCAATTTTCAACCAACCAGGAGAGGTCTGTAACTGGTTACACACCGCACCACGGTACCAAATAATTAGCAGTAAACTATTGGTTGGGTAAAACTTGAATGTTGCACATTAGTTGCTCAAATTTCAGCACCAAATTGGAATGCCCCGATCATTACTTATGAAGTTTCTGAATCACAATGGAAATGAAAGCACATACTACAGAACCTGACACTCTAAATGGAGCTGGGGAGTTGCTCTTATGAGGTGATTTACCTTTCCTTTGGTGCCGGCGACATGGATGACCTTCATCCGCGCGATGGGCTCCTCCAGCTCCAGAATCTGAAGAACCAAATCCGCCCTATAGATCAGACAAGACATCCCCACCCACATCGCGATTCAGGAGGAGCAGGAGGAGGGAGTACCTGGAGGTAGCGGCCCATGAGGTCCCACTGGTTGCCGCGGTTGCCGGTGTCCGCGCGCACCTTCTGCGTGATGAGCGACGAGAGGCGGCCCAGCACCTCCTCGTACTCCCGCTCCGCCACGCCACCTGCAGCCCCAATCCCCACCACACCCCCACGTAGCAGCCATCAGTGGAGTACAGTTGACAGGCGCATCCCACCCAGCAAGCAAGCACCCCACGACTACGCGATCGAAGGGCAGGGCTGCTCACCTGCGTGCAGCGCGGCGGCGGCGGTGGTGGAGGAGGACTCCATGGCGCGAGAGAAGATGCGGCGGGTGCGGGGGGAGGAGAAGGAAGCGAGCGGCGAGGAGAGGAGGAGGCGGCGGCGCGCGGCCGATGTGGGGGTGGGTGGGTAGGTGGTGGTGACACCGTGGTGGGCCCCGCATCGTTCGCTGGTCGTCAGACAGACAGACACAGACAGAGTTCGCTTTGACCCCGTGGACTCTGCCTGCCTCGCTGACGAGCGGGCCCGATTCCGCGCGACGATCTGCCGCACCTTTGATACCGCTTTCGACTTAGGGAGGCGTACTCCAGAGCATTTTACGTGAGACGACGCCTTCGCTCGGAGATGATGCACTATTTGGTCATCTGCATGAGTTTGTGTATATCTACTTGAAACCATATGCAGGGTTCTAAAAAATAGAGGGGCAAGAATTGAAACCGGCTTAACCGGCAAGAATTGAACAGCACAGCGCAGGTAAAAGAACAACACAAGTAAAAACACGGAACAGGCATTTTTGAAGAGTAATTAATAGAGGGGACAAATTATGGCAACTTCTCAAGACTTTCGGCTTTCACATCACAGCCAGCCAGCAGCGGCAAAATTTCGTGTTTTGACCCTTTTGCGATATAAAATCAGGATCTGACCCCGGTTTGGAATATTTTCGGGATTTGACCCTTTTACTACTGCCAGGGCCATTGACGATAGGGTTACACAACATACCGCCTGAGCCCCTGGCGGTATCGTGTGACGGAGGGGGACGGCGGCTGTTTGCCTGTGCTGACGTGGATAGTACCTTACCGCCAGGGGCCTTGGCGGTAGGCGGTCTAAACCTACCGTCAGAGCCACTGGCAGTAAGGTGTGGCAGGGTTTTGCTGTACAAACTTTATGTAACGAAATATGCAAGGATCCTGGCGGTAGGTTCACCCTACCGCCATAGGGGCTGGCGGTAGGATGTCTAACCCTACCGCCAGGGTGCCTGGCGGTAGGGTCCTCTGTTTTGTTTTTTCAAATTCATTTGGTTGCTTATTTTCAAATTCAATAACATCAATATCACAGCAAGTTTCACAAATATAACAACAATATATGAGCTCACATATTAATAAAGGTTTCACATAGCAAATATCAAACAGTTTACACATAGATTCATAAGTAGGAAATAGCAAATAGCAAACTTGTCCACATAGTTTGACAACCCCTACTAAAACATAGATGCATATCCAATAGACATCTTTATAGGTTGGATAAACCTCCCCCCCCCCTCGTATGTTAGGCCTGGCCGTGGAGACAGATACGGCAGCGGATCCACCGGTTCAGGTGGAGGCGGAACGCTGGTCGGCATCCGACCGTTCAAGCACTCCCACCTTGCCTTGCCAGCTGGAGTTTTCGCCTCCGCCCTTCCCCAGCTGATGATATCGAACGCCGATGCACTTGGGGGCGGCATCCTGACTCTCTCCTCCGCATTGCTCTCGAAGTAGATCCTCCGGCCCAAATTGCGCAGCTCCCAGTTGAAGTGCTGCTTGGCAACTTCAATGGTCGCTTCCCGGCGTTCACGGGAGATAGTTGGATCTCCCTCCTGTTGGAAATATGCCCTAGAGGCAATAATAAAAGCATTATTATTATATTTCCTTATTCATGATAATTGTCTTTATTCATGCTATAATTGTGTTATCCGGAAATCGTAATACATGTGTGAATAATAGACACCAACATGTCCCTAGTAAGCCTCTAGTTGACTAGCTCGTTGATCAACAGATAGTCATGGTTTCCTGACTATGGACATTGGATGTCATTGATAACGAGATCACATCATTAGGAGAATGATGTGATGGACAAGACCCAATCCTAAACATAGCACAAGATCGTATAGTTCGTTTGCTAGAGTTTTCCAATGTCAAGTATCTTTTCCTTAGACCATGAGATCGTGTAACTCCCGGATACCGTAGGAGTGCTTTGGGTATACCAAACGTCACAACGTAACTGGGTGACTATAAAGGTATACTACGGGTATCTCCGAAAGTGTCTGTTGGGTTGACATGGATCAAGACTGGGATTTGTCACTCCGTATGACGGAGAGGTATCACTGGGCCCACTCGGTAATGCATCATCATAATGAGCTCAAAGTGACCAAGTGTCTGGTCACGGGATCATGCATTACGGTACGAGTAAAGTGACTTGCCGGTAACGAGATTGAACGAGGTATTGGGATACCGACGATCAGATCTCGGGCAAGTAACATATCGATTGACAAAGGGAATTGTATACGGGGTTGCTTGAATCCTCGACATCGTGGTTCATCCGATGAGATCATCGAGGAACATGTGGGAGCCAACATGGGTATCCAGATCCCGTTGTTGGTTATTGACCGGAGATTCGTCTCGGTCATGTCTACATGTCTCCCGAACCCGTAGGGTCTACACACTTAAGGTTCGGTGACGCTAGGGTTGTAGGGATGTGTATATGCAGTAACCCGAATGTTGTTCGGAGTCCCGGATGAGATCCTGGACGTCACGAGGAGTTTCGGAATGGTCCGGAGGTAAAGAATTATATATAGGAAGTACTATTTCGGGCATCGGGACAAGTTTCGGGGTCACCGGTATTGTACCGGGACCACCGGAAGGGTCCCGGGGGTCCACCGGGTGGGGCCACCTGTCCCGGGGGGCCACATGGGCTGTAGGGGGTGCGCCTTGGCCTACATGGGCCAAGGGAACCAGCCCCAAGAGGCCCATGCGCCTAGGGTTTCAAGGGAGGAAGAGTCCTAGGAGGGGAAGGCACCTCCTAGGTGCCTTGGGGAGGAGGGATTCCTCCCCTTGGCCGCACCCCCCTAGGAGATTAGATCTCCTAGGGCCGGCGCCCCCCCCCCTTGGCCCTCCTATATATAGTGGGGGAGATGGAGGACTTCTTACCTTTTGCCTTTGGTGCCTCCCTCTCCCTCTCCAACACCTCCTCCTCCTCCATAGTGCTTGGCGAAGCCCTGCCGGAGTACTGCAGCTCCATCACCACCACGCCGTCATGCTGCTGCTGGAGCCATCTTCCTCAACCTCTCCTTCCCCCTTGCTGGATCAAGAAGAAGGAGACGTTACGCTGACCGTACGTGTGTTGAACGCGGAGGTGCCGTCCGTTCGGCGCTAGGATCTCCGGTGATTTGGATCACGTCGAGTACGACTCCCTCATCCCCGTTCTTTGAACGCTTCCGCTCGCGATCTACAAGGTACGTAGATGCATCTAACCACTCGTTGCTAGATGAACTCATAGATGGATCTTGGTGAAACCGTAGGAAATTTTTTGTTTTCTGCAACGTTCCCCAACAGTGGCATCATGAGCTAGGTCTATGCATAGTTCTTCTTGCGCGAGTAGAACACAA
Source organism: Triticum aestivum (assembly GCF_018294505.1). Taxonomy (NCBI): domain Eukaryota; kingdom Viridiplantae; phylum Streptophyta; class Magnoliopsida; order Poales; family Poaceae; genus Triticum; species Triticum aestivum. The sequence continues at coordinate 709,775,227 of NC_057806.1, forward strand.
TTTGTTGTGGGCGTAGATGTTGTCAACTTTCTTGCCGCTACTAGTCTTATCTTGCTTCAACGGTATTGTGGGATGAAGCGGCCCGGACCAACCTTACACGTACGCTTACGTGAGACCGGTTCCACCGACTAACATGCACTAGTTGCATAAGGTGGCTGGCGGGTGTCTGTCTCTCCCACTTTAGTTGGAGCGGATTCGATGAAAAGGGTCCTTATGAAGGGTAAATAGAAGTTGACAAATCACGTTGTGGCTTTCACGTAGGTAAAGAAAACTTTCTTGCTAGAATCCTATTTCAGCCACGTAAAACTTGCAACAACAATTAGAGGACGTCTAACTTGTTTTTGCAGCAAGTGCTTTGTGATATGATATGGCCAAAGTTGTGATGAATGATGAATGATATATATGGGATGTATGAGATGTTCATGCTATTGTAATAGGAATCACGACTTGCATGTCGATGAGTATGACAACCGGCAGGAGCCATAGGAGTTGTCTTTATTTTTTGTATGACCTGCTGTCATTGAGAAACGCCATGTAAATTACTTTACTTTATTGCTAAACGCGTTAGCCATAGTAGTAGAAGTAATAGTTGGCGAGCAACTTCATGGAGACACGATGATGGAGATCATGATGATGGAGATCATGGTGTCATGCCGGTGACAAGGTGATCATGGAGCCCCAAGATGGAGATCAAAGGAGCTATGTGATATTGGCCATATCATGTCACTATTATTATTTGATTGCATGTGATGTTTATCATGTTTTTCATCTTGTTTGCTTAGAACGACGATAGTAAATAAGATGATCCCTCATAATAATTTCAAGAAAGTGTTCCCCCTAACTGTGCACCGTTGCGACAGTTCTTTGTTTCGAAGCACCACGTGATGATCAAGTGTGATAGATTCTAACGTTCACATACAACGGGTGTAAGACAGATTTACACATGCAAACACTTAGGTTGACTTGACGAGCCTAGCATGTGTACAGACATGGCCTCGGAACACAGAAGACCGAAAGGTCGAGCATGAGTCGTATAGAAGATACGATCAACATGAAGATGTTCACCGACGTTGACTAGTTCGTCTCACGTGATGATCGGACACGGCCTAGCTAACTCGGATCATGTTATACTTAGATGACTAGAAGAGGGATGTCTATCTAAGTGGGAGTTCATTATAATTTGATTAGATGAACTTAATTATCATGAACTTATTCTAAAATCTTTACAATATGTCTTGTAGATCAAATGGCCAACGTAGTCCTCAACTTCAACGCGTTCCTAGAGAAAACCAAGCTGAAAGACGATGGCAGCAACTACACGGACTGGGTCCAGAACCTGAGGATCATCCTCATAGCTGCCAAGAAAGATTATGTCCTACAAGCACCACTAGGTGACGCACCTGTTCTCCCTGCAGAACAAGACATTATGAACGCTTGGCAGGCACGGACCGATGACTACTCCCTCGTTTAGTGCGGCATGATTTACATCTTAGAGCCGGGGCTCCAAAAGCGTTTTGAGAGACACGGAGCATATGAGATGTTCGAAGAGCTGAAAATGGTTTTCCAAGCTCATGCCCGGGTCGAGAGATATCAAGTCTCCGACAAGTTCTTCAGTTGTAAGATGGAGGAAAACAGTTCTGTCAGTGAGCACATACTCACTATGTCTGGGTTGCATAACTGCTTGACTCAGCTGGGAGTTAATCTCCCGGATGACGCGGTCATTGACAGAATCCTTCAGTCACTTCCACCAAGCTACAAGAGCTTTGTGATGAACTTCAATATGCAGGGGATGGAGAAGACCATTCCTGAAGTATTTGCAATGCTGAAATCAGCAGGGGTAGAAGTCAAAAAGGAACATCAAGTGTTGATGGTGAATAAAACCACTAAGTTCAAGAAAGGCAAGGGTAAGAAAACCTTCAGGAAAGACGGCAAGGGAGTTGCCTCGCCCGGCAAGCAAGCTGCCGGGAAGAAGCCAAAGAATGGACCCAAGCCCGAGACTGAGTGCTTTTATTGCAAGGAGAGTGGTCACTGGAAGCGGAACTGCCCCAAATACTTAGCGGACAAGAAGGCCGGCAAAGCAAAAGGTATATGTGATATACATGTAATTGATGTGTACCTTACCAGTACTCGTAGTAGCTCCTGGGTATTTGATACCGGTGCCGTTGCTCACATTTGTAACTCAAAACAGGAGCTGTGGAATAAACGGAGACTGGCGAAGGACGAGGTGACGATGCGCGTCGGGAATGGTTCCAAGGTCGATGTGATCGCCGTCGGCACGCTGCCTCTTCATTTACCTATGGGGTTAGTTTTAAACCTCAATAATTGTTATTTAGTGCCAAGTTTGAGCATGAACATTGTATCAGGATCTTGTTTAATACGAGATGGCTACTCATTTAAATCCGAGAATAATGGTTGTTCTATTTATATGAGAGATATGTTTTATGGTCATGCTCCGATGGTGAATGGTTTATTCTTAATGAATCTCGAGCGTAATGCTACACATGTTCATAGTGTGAGTACCAAAAGATGCAAGGTTGATAATGATAGTCCCACATACTTGTGGCACTGCCGCCTTGGTCACATAGGTGTCAAACGCATGAAGAAGCTCCATGCTGATGGACTTTTAGAGTCTCTTGATTACGAATCATTTGACACGTGCGAACCATGCCTCACGGGTAAAATGACCAAGACTCCGTTCTCAGGAACAATGGAGCAAGCAACCAACTTATTGGAAATCATACATACTGATGTGTGCGGTCCAATGAGTGTTGAGGCCCGCGGTGGCTATCATTACGTTCTCACCCTCACTAATGACTTGAGTAGATATGGGTATGTCTACTTAATGAAACACAAGTCTGAGACCTTTGAAAAGTTCAAGGAATTTCAGAGTGAGGTTGAGAATCAACGTGACAGGAAAATCAAGTTCCTACGATCAGATCGTGGAGGAGAATACTTGAGTCACGAGTTTGGCACACACTTAAGAAAATGTGGAATAGTTTCACAACTCACGCCGCCTGGAACACCTCAGCGTAATGGTGTGTCCGAACGTCGTAATCGCACTCTATTAGATATGGTGCGATCTATGATGTCTCTTGCCGATTTACCGATATCTTTTTGGGGCTATGTTTTAGAGACTGCCGCATTCACTTTAAATAGGGCTCCGTCGAAATCCGTTGAGACGACACCGTTTGAATTATGGTTTGGGAAGAAACCTAAGCCGTCGTTTCTGAAAGTTTGGGGATGCTATGCTTATGTCAAGAAACTTCAACCTGAAAAGCTCGAACCCAAGTCGGAAAAATGCGTCTTCATAGGATACCCTAAAGAAACTATTGGGTATACCTTCTACCTCAGATCCGAAGGCAAGATCTTTGTTGCCAAGAATGGATCCTTTCTAGAGAAGGAGTTTCTCTCGAAAGAAGTAAGTGGGAGGAAAGTAGAACTTGATGAAGTATTACCTCTTGAACCGGAAAATGACGCAACTCAAGAAAATGTTTCTGAGGTGCCTGCACCGACAAGAGAGGAAGTTAATGATGATGATCAAGATACTTCTGATCAAGCTCCTACTGAAATTCGAAGGTCCACAAGGACACGTTCCGCACCAGAGTGATACGGCAACCCTGTCTTGGAAATCATGTTGTTAGACAACGGTGAACCTTCGAACTATGAAGAAGCGACGGCGGGCCCGGATTCCGACAAATGGCTAGAAGCCATGAAATCCGAGATAGGATCCATGTATGAAAACGAAGTATGGACTTTGAATGACTTGCCCGTAGAGCGGCGAGCCATAGAAAATAAATGGATCTTTAAGAAGAAGACAGACGCGGATGGTAATGTGACCATCTATAAAGCTCGGCTTGTCGCTAAGGGTTATCGACAAGTTCAAGGGGTTGACTACGATGAGACTTTCTCACCGGTAGCGAAGCTGAAGTCCGTCCGAATCATGTTAGCGATTGCCGCATTCTATGATTATGAAATATGGCAAATGGACGTCAAAACGGCATTCCTTAATGGTTTCCTTAAGGAAGAATTGTATATGATGCAGCCGGAAGGTTTTGTCGATCCTAAGAATGCTGACAAGGTGTGCAAGCTCCAACGCTCGATTTATGGGCTGGTGCAAGCATCTCGGAGTTGGAACATTCGCTTTGATGAGATGATCAAAGCGTTTGGGTTTACACAGACTTATGGAGAAGCCTGTGTTTACAAGAAAGTGAGTGGGAGCTCTGTAGCATTTCTCATATTATATGTAGATGACATACTTTTGATGGGAAATGATATAGAACTCTTGGACAGCATAAAGGCCTACTTGAATAAGAGTTTTTCAATGAAGGACCTTGGAGAAGCTGCTTATATATTAGGCATCAAGATCTACAGAGATAGATCAAGACGCCTCATAGGTCTTTCACAAAGCACATACCTTGATAAGATATTGAAGAAGTTCAATATGGATCAGTCTAAGAAGGGGTTCTTGCCTGTGTTGCAAGGTGTGAAATTGAGCTCAGCTCAATGTCCGACCACGGCAGAAGATATAGAAGAGATGAGTGTCATCCCCTATTCCTCAGCCATAGGTTCTATTATGTATGCCATGCTATGTACCAGACCTGATGTAAACCTTGCCGTAAGTTTGGTAGGAAGGTACCAAAGTAATCCCGGCAAGGAACACTGGACAGCGGTCAAGAATATCCTGAAGTACCTGAAAAGGACTAAGGAAATGTTTCTCGTTTATGGAGGTGACGAAGAGCTCGTCGTAAAGGGTTACGTCGATGCTAGCTTCGACACAGATCTGGATGACTCTAAGTCACAAACCGGATATGTGTATATTTTGAATGGTGGGGCAGTAAGCTGGTGCAGTTGCAAGAAGAGCGTCGTGGCGGGATATACATGTGAAGCGGAGTACATGGCAGCCTCGGAGGCAGCACATGAAGCAATTTGGGTGAAGGAGTTCATCACCGACCTAGGAGTCATACCCAATGCGTCGGGGCCAATCAAGCTCTTCTGTGACAACACTGGAGCTATTGCTCTTTCCAAGGAGCCCAGGTTTCACAAGAAGACAAGGCACATCAAGCGTCGCTTCAACTCCATTTGTGAAAATGTTCAAGATGGAGACATAGATATTTGTAAAGTACACACGGACCTGAATGTAGCAGATCCGTTGACTAAACCTCTCCCTAGAACAAAACATGATCAACACCAGAATTCCATGGGTGTTGAATTCATCACAATGTAACTAGATTATTGACTCTAGTGCAAGTGGGAGACTGTTGCAAATATGCCCTAGAGGCAATAATAAAAGCATTATTATTATATTTCCTTGTTCATGATAATTGTCTTTATTCATGTTATAATTGTGTTATCCGGAAATCGTAATACATGTGTGAATAATAGACACCAACATGTCCCTAGTAAGCCTCTAGTTGACTAGCTCGTTGATCAACAGATAGTCATGGTTTTCTGACTATGGACAATGGATGTCATTGATAACGAGATCACATCATTAGGAGAATGATGTGATGGACAAGACCCAATCCTAAACATAGCACAAGATCGTATAGTTCGTTTGCTAGAGTTTTCCAATGTCAAGTATCTTTTCCTTAGACCATGAGATCGTGTAACTCCCGGATACTGTAGGAGTGTTTTGGGTATACCAAACGTCACAACGTAACTGGGTGACTATAAAGGTATACTACGGGTATCTCCGAAAGTGTCTGTTGGGTTGACATGGATCAAGACTGGGATTTGTCACTCCGTATGACGAAGAGGTATCACTGGGCCCACTCGGTAATGCATCATCATAATGAGCTCAAAGTGACCAAGTGTCTGGTCACGGGATCATGCATTACGGTACGAGTAAAGTGACTTGCCGGTAACGAGATTGAACGAGGTATTGGGATACCGACGATCAGATCTCGGGCAAGTAACATACCGATTGACAAAGGGAATTGTATACGGGGTTGCTTGAATCCTCAACATCGTGGTTCATCCGATGAGATCATCGAGGAACATGTGGGAGCCAACATGGGTATCCAGATCCCGCTGTTGGTTATTGACCGGAGATTCATCTCGGTCATGTCTACATGTCTCCCGAACCCGTAGGGTCTACACACTTAAGGTTCGGTGACGCTAGGGTTGTAGGGATATGTATATGCAGTAACCTGAATGTTGTTCGGAGTCCCGGATGAGATCCCGGACGTCACGAGGAGTTCCGGAATGGTCCGGAGGTAAAGAATTATATATAGGAAGTACTATTTCGGGCATCAGGACAAGTTTCGGGGTCACTGGTATTGTACCGGGACCACCGGAAGGGTCCCGGGGGTCCACCGGGTGGGGCCACCTGTCCCGGGGGGCCACATGGGCTTTAGGGGGTGCGCCTTGGCCTACATGTTCCAAGGGCACCAGCCCCAAGAGGCCCATGCGCCTAGGGTTTCAAGGGAGGAAGAGTCCTAGGAGGGGAAGGCACCTCCTAGGTGCCTTGGGGAGGAGGGATTCCTCCCCTTGGCCACACCCCCCTAGGAGATTAGATCTCCTAGGGCCGGCGCCC